>NC_025993.2:180062690-180091302 GCF_000442705.2 Elaeis guineensis | reverse complement strand
CGAGTCGCGAAAGTCTTCTACAGCCCGACCCATGGCCTCCTTCGCTGACTCAGCTTCCGCCTTCGCGATGTCTGCGTCGGCCTGGGCGATGGACAACCTTCTTCGGCCTTAGCGAGGTTCCCGAGGCTTACTCGGAGCTGCTCGTGTTCGGCCTTCAGCTCCTTGGCGAAGCTGTCCCTCTCGTGCCGAAGCCGACGGACGGTCCGAGACTTCTTCTTGGCGTCGTCCCGGGTCGACTGCAGCTCTGACTCCGAAGTCGCCAAGGCGCCCGTGAGTCGGGAGACCTCCTCCGTGAGTCGGGAGACCTCCCCTTCGAGTCGGCCCTCCCGGTCGATCGACTGCTGCAGCTGGTCGACCAGAATGACCCTGTCGGCTTCAGCGGCCGCGACCTTGTCTCTCCAAGCCGCGCGCAAATCACCGAATTTCCGATATCCGGCCTCTAGCTCGGATATGTTGCAAACCAGCTGCACAAAACAAACCGACCGTCAAAGACCGAACTCACAGAAACAATAATGAAAACGAAGAAGAGAGAGACTCACCCGGATCATCATCGGGTAGAATGAAGACAGCATGTCGGAGACACGCTAATTCTTCATCACCTCGACGTCGGTTGGGAGGAGCGCCTAGCACAGCCTCCTGGCCAAGTCATGGTTGGCCAAGCCCGACGCACCTTCGGGAAGTGGGAAGTCAGTCGACCCCCCACCACCGGCCGACCTTCCTTCGTCGCCGGACGCCATCGGGGCCTTCCCTCGGCCGGACATCCAGGCCCTGACGTCGGAGAAGGACGGCAAGCTTGAGCCCGACCGAGTATCCCCCGAAGGCGCGGCAGCAGCAGGCGCGGGTTGCTCGAGCTCGCGTGCCTCCTCCCGATCCTCCTCCGCCGGCTAAGCAGCCGGCGCGCCATCGACCGATTCCTCGGCCACCCTTCTCTAGGGCGAGGCTGCGCCCTCCCCGACGGTCCCTCGGACGGGACTTCGACGAGCACTGTCGGCGCCGACAGTGCGATGACGGGCTCCGCCTCCGACCCAGTCGGCTCGCTCGGCGGGCTACTTGGGGCCTTTGGGAGGCCGCAACGGCCCGACCCCTTGTGCCGGCCTCTTCCGTACGGCGTACTGCCGTACGTCGGCTGCCGTCAGTCTCGACCGCGGTGGCATATCTGCAAACGACGACAGATGGTCAGCACCATAGAGGAAAGGAGAAAAGAAGGGCAAGGAAGACGGAAAACCGACCTAAGCGAGGGACCGGGCTGAGACCGGCGTCGTACAGGGCCTGCTCGGTGACGAGCTCCCTCTGCTTCGGCACCGAAATGTCTTTCAGCCGGTGGAAGTCTTCCCGGTCCTCAGCTTTCACCCGACTGTTCTCGTTCGGTTGGGTTCGGGGTCCCCCAACGGGCAGGGAACCCCTAGGGAATAGAAGAAGATACAAAAAAGAACTGGTTCTTCCATCCATGAATGGACGACGGAAGACCAATGATAAAAGAAAGCCCCTTTCGAGGATTAAAGTACCACCACCCTCGGGCTTTAGGGTGGGGTCGGAGGACGAAGAAGGCTCGGAAGAGGAAAATCCGAGGGTCAGTCGGCAAAAGCCGACACAGCAGAGCAAAACTGACTATTAGCCGAACCGAGTTCGGCGCGAGTTGCGTCGGGCATAGCCCGTAATAGTCAAGTACGTTTCGGACGAACTCCGGGATCGGAAAGTGAAGACCGGCCCGGAGGTCCTCGACGTAAAAAGCCACCTGGCCCTCAGGCGGGCTGTTGACCCGACCATTGGCACCGGGGCGAACAGCCGAAATTGCTCCGAGATGCAATATTGCTCCCGGAGCCGATCGACGTTCGGCCCCGAAAGTGAAGAGGCCTCCACCTCCGGGGTCGACCGAGGATCGTCGGTCGGATCTCCCGACCGACCTCCTCTTGGAGATGTTCTAGCCATGAACCCGCACAGAAGATAAACAGAGCAAAGAGGAGAAGAAAATGTACTGTGAGGAGGCGAGGAAGAAGACGATGAAGACGATGGAGGCCCTCAAAAGAAAGAGAGAGAACTCCTAAGGAGAAGGAAAACGGAGATGAGTACCTGAAACAGGGGACTACGCGGGCAGAGTCTCGACGGCAAAATGGGGGGGGGTAAAAACCTGGATGCAGGCGACCATGTATATATAGTACCCCCCGACGGTCGAGATGGAGCACGACCAACGAGGGATTCCCAGATCGCGCCACGTGGCGTCATTCGGGCCGTCTGTCGGCCCGACGGTTCGACGCACCCATCCTCAGATCGAGCCACGTCACCTCCATCCGCTCCAACAAACCCGTCCCAATGGCCACCTGCCACGTGACGAAGAGGCCATGACGTTTCGTATCCCCGAGGGGGCGACGGGAACGACGGTTTCCCTTCCTGATGGGACGAGACGTCTGACGTCGATGGGACGAGACATCTGACACCGACAGGACATCTGACACCGATGGGACACCGACGGAATATTTGATAAAGGACGTCTGACGCCAGCGAATCGCCCGGCATTCATGAGGCGCCTGGCGTCATATCAGCCCACGGTATGGTCGGGACTTGGTACGGTGAGGATCCACTCCTTTCGCCCGACGATGCCGCCCAAACAAAGACATTGGCCAGCGCACCATCCGACTCAGGAGTGGAAGGGGGCAACTGTTGGGGAATACCGACCGACCCCACTCACGCCGACTCATCGTCAGGCCTACATGACCAACGCCCGACTCTGCCGTTACCGACCGATGGTTGTCGTTACCGATCGACTGACGGCTGTCGTTACCGACCGACCGAGGATACGTCGGTCGGACGGACCTTTTCCTCTCTCCCGACCGGCTGCACTATGGAGTCCGATGCCCGACTCCTGCAACGTGCCCGACTGACTGTCGGAGGGGCCCCAAATTTTCGCCCGACGCCCCTCAACTGGCCGCCGACCTATGGTCGGTCGACTCCTCCAAATGCCATACGACTGTCGGAAACTGTCAGTCCTGACAACGGCATGCAGCACTGCCGCCTAGGGGCATTATCCCATCTAAGGCATGGGTCAACCCTAGCGATTTGACAGCCCCACGGCGATTTGACACCCTTACGGCGACTCTGACAGTCCTCAGTGAGTTAACAATTCTTCAATTGTCCGCGCCATTAATGACGGCGCCATACCATGCTCCACTATATATATCGGGGAAGGCAACAATGCTAGAGGTCCCTTCGAAACTCTCAAGCTCTCCCTCTCTCTCTCACCCTCTCTCGTTGAGCTCCTTGTTTTCTTTTCACTGTTGCCTAGTCTCCTCTCTGACTTGACCGTCGGAGGGTCCCCGCCGAAGCCACCTCCGGTCAGTGCGGACTTTCTTTTGCAGGCGCTCGTTCCCGACGATCAGGCGATGAGGGGATTGGCCGCAACACAACCCCAGCTCATGCTTTGAGGTGCTGAAGCAGGCAGCTGTCACAAAAAAATTAGGCTTGAGAATGGGGAGCCTTTGACTTAAAATTAGAAAAGCTACCTTTTCTGGAAAGGATGCATTAAATTCAAACAAAAAGGGAGCATTAAAAGCTAGGCTATGCTCTAACCTTTTCTAACATTCTCTCACTCTCTTTACTCTTAATTCTTTATTTTCCCTCTTTCTGTTCTTCTAGTAATCATCCCCAAGCTTGGGTGGTTCACAAACCACAATCTCCTCTCATCACTTTTTCCTCTTTCAAAAATCCCCTTTATCTAAGTTTGAATCAATTATGTATATTATATTAATTAGTATTATGTATAAAGAATTTTATATAATATATTGTATAATAGTATATATTAAATATCATTTATGAATGAAATGGAATATATTTATAGTATATTGTATATAGTATATAATATATTGCATTATATTATATTATATGAATATTTATTTTTAATAAATATGTCACATATCTTCTAAATTTTTCCAAATTTACCAGATTTTTCCAAATTCCAAATTTCTTAACCTCGCTGAATAGTTCCCAAACACCGCATTTCTGACTATGATATCAACTACTGTTTGTATGTTGTGTTGAGTTCTAGGATCGGATGACCAGCAAAACCCTCTTAATGCACAACGGGAATTGAGAATGACAGGGTTACAGAGATGGACCAGAGAATTTTGGACAATATAGTGTTGGTGTGAATGATGAATAGGAGTCCCAACCCTCCACATTTCATTTGTGTTGTTATAATTACACACTTCATATACTAAAAGGCATACTCCAAGACTTGCTTGGGTGATAATGTGAAAAAAGATAGTACTGAAAATGGACTATGGTCAGAGTATAAGACTTAGTAGAGTCAAGCAACCCTGTCTGAGTATCGAGCTGCTCGGGAAGTTAGCTGAGTCAAGACTAATTCAAAATCTGAGTTTTATACAAGCCAAGCCTCCCATCGAGTCAGCTCAAAAACTTGCTTAGTTGAGTTAACTCGATTTAGTCGACTTGATGAGTTTTTAAAACTATGGATCTAACTGCCTATCAACAAAATTTTCAAGTGGAAAAATCAAACAATTGTTGACAACAAAAATAAACATCAAGAACCTTCCCATTTTTATCACATACCCACCACACATTGATGACCCATCATCTTGCAGAATTATACTGGCCCACTATAATGATGCATCGGAATCACAGATCTCTTAAGAAAATCCAATTAACACAAAATGACATTTGGCAACTTCGTATTACTCCTATTGCATGAGTTAAATTCATCCACAAACTAAAAATTTTCATCCTCTAAGAAACATCCTTGGCCATTTCTCAAACCTTGAAGATAAGATATGGCATAATTTGTTTAAGGAGTATTAATTTACTCTAACAACATCCTTGACCAAGTAAGGCGAAATCGAAATTGAGACACATCCCGGCCGACAGATGGTACGAGCTGGTACAGATCCATACCAGACCGAAACAGTACGAACCGACACAGAGGAGAAGAAGGGAAGCAAGGAGGAAAAGAGAGAAAAAGAGGTAGAGAGATGGGGGGAGGGGAAGCCACCGATGAGGCTGCCGAAGGGCCTCCTACTAGCCATCATGGCCGTCGGATGGCACAATTGAGACCTGCGATGCCGCAGGCGTGAAACAGGGACAATCGCCTCTATTTTATGGAGTTTTTTTTCAAAAATCATAACTATAATGAAGCTGGCAATGGGTATGCCGTCTGTTTTTAAGTTTTTTTTAAAAAATTCTCAAACAGTGAAGCCAGCAATGGGTTGGCCATCTAGCGGCCACAGCTAGGGGTGGCAAAAATCGATCAGACCCACCAATCCGACTCGCATTCGACCCGTGTTAAACAGGTTTGGGTTTGGATTAAACAGGTTCGGATCGTAAACGGGTCGACATGTTTAACCCATTTAATAATCAGGTCGGGTTCAGATTTTAGGTTACTTACCCGTTTAACCCGTTTAATAAATGAGTTGAATCGGATCGGGTCGGGTCGGGTTATAACCCGTTATTTATAATCTTAAGGTCCTGACTCCTTAACTGGCTTAACTCTTAAGTGTTATCAGGTATATTCTTTCATTCAATCGGACGAAACATCGCTTCCCATCCCAGGCTCGCCGCTCGCATCTATTCCCCTTCCCTCCTCTAGGGTTTCCATTCCATCCCCTCTAGGGTTTCCATTCCATCCCTCCTCTCGATCGACGATCCCCCACCGTCTTCCCCACAGTCGGCAATAGATGGCCGTCTACTACCGGCTCCTCTCCGTTCGCAGTCGTGCTGAAGGGAACTCAGAGAAAGTTCAGGTATTCCCCTCCTCCTCCTCAACCTCCTCCCTTAGATGGTGCTCCTCCCCGATCTCCCCTCATCATGAGAGCGACCTGGCCTCCATCTTTACTCTTTAGCCATCATGACATCCGACATCACGATGACGGCAAACTCGGAGGAATTGCGAGGATTTTTGCTCCGATCTCTGAGGTTGGTGTTTCCCTCCGATCTCTATGGTTGGTGTTCGATCTAGATCTGAGGATTTTTTTTCTTGGATTTACATTAGGATTTTTGGGATTTCATAGTGATCTGATCTATTATTCTGGGATTTCATAGTCATTTATGTATTGTCTCATTTATGCAATCGATTTACTGGTTTTTCTCTTGGATTTACGTTAGGGTTCCTGGAAGGTTTGTGTGATCTGGTCTTTGCTCGGCTGGTTTAAATCAAAAATTTTTGTATAACTGTTTTTGCTTTGATTTATGGATTCCTGGCTCTCTGATGATCATTGTTTACCTGATTAGATTTTTTTTTTGGATTTACGTTAGGGTTCCTGGGAGGTTTGTGTGATCTGATCTTTGCTCGACTGGTTTAAATCAGAGATTTTTGTCCAACTGTTTTTGCTCTGATTTATGGGTTCCTGGCTTTCTGATGATCATTGTTTACCTGCGATTTATTTAATGAATAGTATCTTGCATGTGTCATTTATGTATTATCTCATTTATGCAATCGATTTACTGATTTTTTTTCTTGGATTTACATTAGGGTTCCTAAGAGGTTTGTGTGATCTGATCTTTGCTCAGCTGGTTTAAATCAAAAATTTTTGTCTAACTGTTTTTGCTCTGATTTATGGGTTCTTGGCTCTCTGATGATCATTGTTTACCTGATTGGGTTTTTTTCTTGGATTTATGTTAGGGTTCCTGGGAGGTTTGTGTGATCTGGTCTTTGCTCGACTGGTTTAAATCAGAGATTTTTGTCTAACTGTTTTTGCTCTGATTTATGGGTTCCTGACCCTCTGATGATCATTGTTTGCCTACGATTTATTTAATGAATAGTATCTTGCATGTGTCATTTATGTATTGTCTCATTTATGCAATCGATTTACTGATTTTTTTCTTGGATTTACGTTAGAGTTCATGGGAGGTTTGTTTTAAGGTTTGTGTAGGGAGGCTATGATGATTTTGAAATATCTTTTTGTTGATTCAATTATTTCTAACAGCAATAATCTTGGACGGCCTTCTTCTATAGACAACCGATTGTTGTTGTTTTGATTTAGTTGTTGATGAAATATTAAATCTGAGCCTCCTCTTCCTCTTCCTTTCTTTAATGTTCTAACTGTTTTTAAGTTTTTTTGTGGTTAATATAAGGTTTCATTATATGATATAAATGGATAAAGAGCCTGTTGTCAATTTAGATTTGGAAAGTGATGATGATTATCTATGTATCACTCAGTATCTATGTTAATTTTGATTATCTCTGTATCTAAACAGGTTAAACGAGTAAGGTCACGTCAGGTTAACAGGTTAGCTGTTTATTAAACAGGTTAAATGACAAATGGGTTAAACGGATCGAATCGGGTCGGATAAACAGGTTAACTGTTTAATAAACAGGTTAAATAGGTCGGGTTGGGTGACCTGTTTATTAAATGGATCAAGTTCAAGTTTGAAAATCTGACCTATTTAATAAACAGGTCGGACTCAGGTTTGATGTTTTCTGATCCGACCCGTATCTAACCCGACCCGTATCCGATCCGACCCGATTGCCACTCCTAGCCACAGCAACCACCCGATATTCTCCGGCAGCCTCTCCGCCAGCTGCTCCTCTCCCCGGCACCATCGCTCCCCTTCTCTCTCTCGATTAAACGTCCTATTAGGCGACACCGATCTGCGGAGACCTCTGCAGCTGTCTAATGGTGTCATCCCCTCTTTCCCTCCCCCCTTCTCTCTCTTTTCCTCTCTTTCCCTCTCCCTCCTCCAGTGTTCCAATTTGCTAGGCCAAACCATCCTGGTTTGCCGCCAATACAGCTCGAAACAATGAATGTATGTTCAGGACGGTTCAGTGAACCTTGTCCTTGACAATGAATGAGATCTTGATGTCTATGAGTAGCATAGACATTTCATGAGGGAGTAGATATCAATATGTATTTTATAATCCAAATCTATCTAATACGTACATTTTCAAGCTAAAAGCATCTATCTTTACTTGTTATAGTTGTATGCATTAAGAAATCATAAAATTTCTCAAGAACAATATAAAGTAAAATAATATCAAAACAATCTTAAAATCACAATTTCAAGATTCCTAAACATCAAAATAACCATAAAAACAAAAAAAATATCAAAAGATAATGAACCAATACCATACGAGTATGTATCATCGTGACTTGGGACCAAACTAGTATGGTACTCGACATCATGATTGTGAACCTTGCTTTAAAGAATTAAAAATACACAAAATAAAAACTTCAAATGCGTTAAAAAAAGCAACATGCATCAGGGAGCTGAATACAAGAAAGAATAAGCAATAATATTCTTAGAAAAAACATTATTTAGAAAATGATGATTGCCTTGTAAGTAATGCATATTTCTAAAGACTAATCATGACATTTGTAAATTCTTGAACAGTTGGTTATTAATTATTTGTAAAAATTAAAAGATCAATTTAGTAAAAAGGCATGAACTTGATAATATAACATTGTAACCATGTATGCCAACTTGTTAAAATCGCTAGAAATCATACACTGCATTCACATTCTTAGCCTCTTAGACACTATCAAACTCTATGACAAGCCATTTCCAAAAGACCACTTATGTCAGGGCAATGTCATCTATAATACTATTATTAGAGTCTAACATAACAGGATCCTTACCTCAACTCTCGGATAACTGCTGATGCCTGTGAAGCAGTCTGTTGTGAATTCAAAAAAGTTGCAGGTATCCCATACTTAATATTCAATG
The DNA here is from genome assembly GCF_000442705.2 of Elaeis guineensis. Classification (NCBI taxonomy): domain Eukaryota; kingdom Viridiplantae; phylum Streptophyta; class Magnoliopsida; order Arecales; family Arecaceae; genus Elaeis; species Elaeis guineensis. Next base: position 180,082,635 of record NC_025993.2, on the reverse strand, counting down.
TAATGATCTGGTCCTGAATAAGTGACAGCAAAGGGCATACAACAACAGTGACACCTGGATGTAGAGTTGCTGGGAGCTGTAGATAACATGCTAGTGTTAGTAAAAGTTGCTTGAAATTGTAGATCACATTCTTATGGCTTTCAGTTGCCCTGAATATTTAATTAATGTCTCATACCCATTCAAGATAAATAGGCATTAACTTGAAAAAACAAAAAAAACAGAATGTATCTTCCAATTTAAATCAGTAGAAACTGCTCGTTGAATTCCAACAACTTATATGACTTTAGGAATTTTCAACAAGAAAGTCCTTCTGCAACCATGCACCACCACAGGACATTCTCTTCATAATAAGATAATAAGGCTTTAGGTGAACTGTGAAAATGCATTGAAAAGCATCATCAAACTGGTCTAAAGCCTGTAATAAAATGACTGTTAAAACATAGAAAAAGTTCAACCTGGTAACATAAACTTTTACCCCCACCAGTGGGCATAAGAACAAAGCAGTCTCTGTTCTCAATTGCTGCTTTACAAGCTTGATACTGCAGAGTTCGAAAAGCTCTGTTGCCAAATATTACAGCATTTGCTAATTCAATGTCATCCATAGCCTGCAGCTCCTCATAACATAGAGTTTCATGTCCATTTGGTAATGCATCAGGATATGATGGGGCTGGTCCATTGCTGACATTTTCACGCACCTTGAGAAATGAAGGTTTGGGGGGGGGGAATTCGTAGAGAAAAATCCTTAAAATATAACCATAATAAAGTTCAGAATAACAAGAGAATTCAGAAGCATTACTGTAAGCAGAAGAAGAAGAAAAGCTTACTGGCAACCTTGAGGTTTGTTTACCCACACTTTGACAAATTCTATGACCTTTATTTTTATGAAAGCCATAGGAAGGATCAGGATTTGTACCCTTCTGGCTCAAGACTTCCAAATCAGAGTCATCACTACCATTCAACTTATCCAACTCTTCTTGGCCCTGGTGTCCAGACAAATCTCCTTTACCCATCACAACATTTCCTGAGTCAATCCCATTCTCTGTTTCCTCATCATTTGAAACACCTCCCAATATGTCATTTAAAGCTCCAAAAGCTTCAGATTCAATAGCTTGCAAATCATCCCAATCTTCTTGCATAGCATCAGCCAATGCAACCAGAAAATCATCACCACAGTGCTCAACAGTGACAAATTCCTTACCATCCTCTCCTACACCACAAATAAAATTAACTGTTGTTTAATTATTAAAAGAATAACTCATGATTCTAAACACACATAAAATTCAGGATTTTATACTATTACAATGTCCATCATTAAAAGTGTCCATAAAAAGATGATGGCCTCAGGCAATTTGTGTCCATAAGAGCTAGAAGCCTAGTTTATGCAATACAATACTTTGCTTTGAATTTTTTTTTAGCTTTCGAACTTCATCTTGAGTGCATCCATTATTTGCTGTAAATCACTCTTTCAACCATAGGTCCTCTTTTCTCTGGTAGCTAAATGTTAATTACACAACAATCTACATGAGCCTATGACATGGCATCCCCACTTATTAAGGTTCTGGAGGAAGAAATAGAAAATGAGAGATGGATGATGATGATGACGATCAAATTTTATTTTATTTCATTGCAGATGGATGACGATGACGATGATGATGAAATTTTATTTCATTTCAGATGAAAACAATTTTTTATTTAAAATAAATTAGAAAAAAACTGTACCTTTATCTGTAGAAAGATCGCTTCTCCACATGACCGTCTAATGATGATGATGATGATTTTATTTCATTTAGGTTAACGAACAATCTTTTTATACCCAAGAAAACCTTTCTTTATGCATAGAAAGATCGCTTCTCCAATAAACAAGGATTGCATGACCAAACAGTGGTTTATGCTAGAAAAGGATGCCTAATAAGTTACAAAATAATCATTTAACAAGGTTATGAATTCCTATTCAACCCAATATGGTGAGATACCAACACTCTAAAATAGACTCTTAATACTGGTATTCCCTCAACCTACAACTGATATTAGACCTGCCATTATTAATCCTAATCAAATGATTTGAATTAGGACACACAAATAGCCCAAAATGTCCCTCAAAGACCATGTTATTGTTCAGTACTGGCCCTTCTCTAACCAACCAATATTGACCTTTATAGAGATCATACAAAATGGCCCGACCAAGCACCTGAAGGGCTCCTTTGTTGACCCAAACACCTGACTAGAACACTCCTCAAAATGGAATAATATGCATAAAGGATTCCACGTTCTGAATAAGACATTGCAGTTTTATAAGAACGTGGTTTTTATAAAACTTTCCCCTCCTTTGCATACTTTCTGGTGATCCCATTACATCCAAACCATAAAAAACAAATTAACATAACAAAAAGTAGGTCAAAATCGAGAATAGCATAGGAGTTGACATAAACGCCACAATTTTACACCTTTGATGCACGTCAATTGAGAATACTAACCACACCAAAATAAGAGGAGGAAAAAAAAAAAACGCTGGCAGTTTAATCCAGCATCTCATAGCCTCATGGTCATAAGACAAGTAGCGATATTCAGATAAATTCCAAATTTTCAAGAGGACTTTGTTAGAGGATAGCCTTTATAATATCCCAATAACTTTATCATTGCCTTTGTCATTTTAACATCTAAAACATTAATCACAATCTCAGGATCCCAAGAAACCACAACAAAAAAAAATGTTCTAACAAATTTTCACCCATAATCCCATTTTGTACCAAAGTAACCTAATTTCCCAAACATCAAAAGCAAAAGGATGCAATTTAGAAGCACAAAGCAATTGAGTACATCTTTCTTGATTCCGCGGTTTTTGGGCACTTAATCTTTTCCATAAGAAATGCGATTTAAAGAGAATGAAAAGATTGTAGGAGGCCACGAGTAATCAAGCCCTAAAAGTCGAAGTCGAAGCTTTTTTGGGTACGGGAGAATAAAGCAAGTGGAAAGAAGCAGGGTAAACATTAGGGTTTCGATCCCAGCTATACCGTAGAGATCAACAAGCCGATCCAAGCACTTCTTTGCGACCTCCTCGTCGAATCCAAAATCCAATGCCAAGCTTAGAAGCCGTGCTCTCTCCACCTCCATTTCTCTCTCGCTCGCTGCTCTCTCTTCGCTCGTATTGCGTTATAAAGCGGCGCGCCGTGCGCGGGAAAGCGGAAAAACAAACCCGGTCCGGTCCAGATTCAAAGCTTGGACCGACCGAGTCGGGTTAAATATGAACCACGCCACGTCTTTTGCTCCCAGTCGTATGCCAGAAGTGCAATAAAGCACAGAGTCTTCCACGAATCAAATGAATCAGCGAAAATATTCGTTGGATACCAAAAATTTGAATAGAGGTGTAACATGTTCTACAATTTCTGTTGGTGGAATTTTAGTCGTGTTAACATGTTTTGTCATTCCCTGGGGTGGTCATTTTTCTAGTTAATGTAATGATAGGATATTGTTTTATTTATATTCTTGATAAAATATGTGAACTGACTTATGAGGAGTTTCTGGCAGGTTACAGGTCACATAGGCTTTGCTCAACTAAGGATCTAAGATCACCTATTCTTGATATGATACCAAGTATGAACCATGTCACGTCTTTTTCTCCCAGTCGTATGCTAGAAGTGCAGTCAAGCACAAGTCTTTTATAAAATCATCCCAAGATGAATCAGTTAAAATACATGTTGGAGACCGAAAAATATGCGTATATACACAACATGTCCTATAATTTCTTGCGGTGGAATTTACGTCTTTTTGCCATTTCTTTGGTGGTCATTTATCTCATGTTTTAGAACAGGGACCCACATAGATTAGAACTCTTTTCAACATTCAGCCATTCACCTAATTTTCCATTTGACCATTCAGACTTTGGATTCCAACAGTTGTACAAATGATACACTTCAACAGATAGTGGGGAGAACCCTGTCAAATTGCCCGAGACCACCAAAATGAGCAAGCCTTATCATCAATCACCATACATGGAATCGATTGGTGGTCGCCGAAACCAATCCTGTAATACACTGGTGTATTCCTGCTGCAATGGGCTTTCAAACATAAAGAGAAGAAAGGCCAACTAAAACTCCTAACACAGAAGCAAAAGGTTTGTGTTGGAAGAAGCATTCCCACCATTTATCTAATCAAGCCGGTCAATTTCTGAGGCAGTCCAAATCCTCGCACAAATATGTTTCCTTTCACGAAAATATATAACCATATCTGTGCACAAAATTTAGTTCTTATGATGAACCTAACCACATTTTCATTTAAATGTTTGACTGTTCTTAACTTGATGTAGCATTCCTCGCCCTACTCCTTTGCTGGACCTACAAGAACTCCCTGGGCAGAACCTTCTCTACGATTACTGTCGTCCATAGCATCACTGTCTGCTCTTCTGATCTTGATCTTATGCTTCAACTCAAAGTCTGCAATCTCCTTTTTCTTCTTCTCCAAAGCCTCATTAAGGCGAGCAATGACCTCTTCAAGGCCCTCCTTGTTGCGCTGCACTGCAGGCAGGACCTCCCTGATTGTCCTCTCAACCAGCACACCACCAATCATCCGGTAGCAGTGCCTGGAGGGATCGAGCGGTTGTATCGCACCAATTACAAGGGAATGCTCACCTACTTCCATCTCCAACTCTGTGATCTTTGAGTAGAGCTGGTTGATCTCAGAGCGCATGGCTGCATACGTATTTGCAATTGCTTGCTCATTCACTGGTTCCCTACTGTCACCACCAGCTCTGCTCGCCATGGTCTCTGAAAATATATAGAACTCAATAACATATACACAAATATAAAGCAAGAAATATATGTCAAAATCACATCAATATTTTGTTGTTTTGTCTGCCATCAAGCATTCGCAAGGTTTCCATTTATAGCAAATAATGTATGATCTGACTTGATCTGCACTTCTAGTGCCGTTGCAGTTCAACATGGACTTGCATCAATGGAAACTTTTTTCCATTACATATTGTGATCCAAGAACTGCCCAGCGATCCACCATCTATTCTATGATATGCAGCAAATGTGGACTAATGAAACTGCATACAAGCCCCAAGAAAATGTTGAAGTTACCGGGTATTACCAGTCCATACTAGGCATATTGTATCATATCAATGAGAAATCGGTATTCAGTGGGCCCCTCAGTATTGTACTGTAGATAGCCAATATCACCTTTGCCATGCCGGAACTAAATGCTATACCATATGTTGGTATAGTACAGTATGTAAAAGGCACCACACCATACTTCAACCCTTCTCCTAGTCAAACTTCATATTCTCAAGAACGAATTTGACAAAACACAGGATAAGCCCAAGATAGCAGGCCAACTAGTAAGACAATCAATGTTTTGATTAGATGTCATTGGTATTGACCCGAGAACCATGTAATGATCACATATTCAAGCTTTGAGTACATCAAAAGGAAAGGGTAAGATCTGAAACAGGTGCATCGGTCATGCATTAAACTCTATGTAAGTTTCATTCTGACTCACTCCCCTTTTTTCTTTTAGGGTATTGTTTTGCGCCAAACTAGATCTTCCTAATGCAAGGCAGAGTGCATTGGCTGTTGGCTCATTTTGATATATATTATTGCTTATCGCTGCCATGCTTTGATACAGAACCAACCTATTTATACTACTGATACTTGTTAGAACCCAAACATTTTGACAACATATTATCTAAAAGATTAGCCTCCTTTCGTAATTACATTTCCCAATAGAGTTAATTGTTTTGGGTAACATGGTGTAGTCTGCGTCTCTTGCATTATGTTTTATTAAACTTATCCATGCATCTTCTAAAAGATCCATAGTGCATGATGCTTACAAAAATTGGACCTCTTCGCATGTATCATGCATGATTTAAACCCACAATGGCATAATGTGAGGCAATTAAGACTGAGATAACATTTCAACCAACTTGCTTTGGTATTCATGACCATCCAAATCATGAATATCGATCAAAGATCTATCAGATTTAGCTCCCATCCTCAATATGATGCCTCCATACAAGGATATTATTCATTAGAAGTATTTTCAAATTTGAACAATCATAAAAATTGAAGAGAACCGAAACATTGGGTTTTCAAAAACCAAAAGATAAACATCAAGATCACGAGCAACATTTACACCTCAAGACTTCAATACCAAAAGATCATTTACCATTCAAGCTGACGAAAAGTTTCCTCAGTGAAAGTTGATCGATCAAGACATGTAGTAGGTGGTTGGAAATTTGATTGAATCATCAATCATGTTTTAGAAAGAGCTGATACTTCTTAAGGTGAAAGTTAAGTATGATTACATTGTAACAAAAAATAGGAGATTCCTTGTCGACTCCAACCGTGTACCACAGCTACTTTCCCCAAATTACATATCAAGAGCACCCAAACAATAGCAGCAAAAGGAAAAATAAATAAATAAATCTAATGGGAAGACAAGAAAAGGGTAATGATCCCAACATTCGCTTTAATCACACCCTATCCTAACGTTGTTCTTCCTTTTCAGCGGCAAGTTCCATATTACAGGACAAAAAATGAAGCACAAGAATCTAACCTAGCTTCCAGTACACATCGATGAATCAAACCCTCGATTCTTATAATTGCTTCGCAGCATATACATGGAAAGTTCCAATTTTGAATTAAAACGACCAAGAAATCAGAACCCTAATCCAATAAAAAACAATAATATTCTCCAAACCATCGAGAATTTGTAGGAACGAAATAACTCTTCTTTAAAAACCTAAAACGAACCAAGTTGGGTACAAGTCGAAACCGACCTGGAATCCGAGGCAAAACCGCAGCTTTTGGATGCTGGAGAAACCTCAGAATACAGTTCGGATCTGAGAAAGAAGTGGGGATGAGAAGCTCATTTGAAGTGCTCAAAGAAAAAGATGAGAGAAAGGTCCAACCTTGAATCAGGGAAGAGACGGAGACTGATGTCCAGGCGGCGAGGTCGGACGTCGGAACGTTCCGGCGGTGATGGACGGGCGCCAACAGAGGAGGAGTAGAAACTTGGCAGCAGAATCACAACCGCTTGATAGCTTTTTTTTTTTGGACGGGAACCGGAGAAAAAACGGGTCGGGTCGGGTTTGGGTTCGATTTCGGGTTTGGGACTTCGCTTCTTAAGCTAGAGTACGGGAGGGCAATAAAGTTACGCTTTTTATTTTAAGCTATCTTGCCCACTAGAGCAGCTGTACGGTTAAATCGTCACCGCAATAGGTTATAGATATTAAATTATCAATTAATCGAAGACCCACATATTGTGTAGGTACGGATGTATGAAAAAAAAATTTCAGACGTAGTTGTTCACAGAATTATAATATGTAATATTTGATAGTTAAAAATATTGATATATTTATATCGATGAAAAAATAATATAAAATAATTAATTAATATAAAATTAAAAAAATATAAATTTCTATAATAAAAAAAAAAAGAAGCAACAGTGAATAAGAAAAAATAATTTTACATCTTATATAATAAGGAGAAAACGTCATACATCTATTAAATGAAAATTAATATGTATTCTTGATGGACTACAAATGTTAATAAATAAATAACCTTTGAGTTTCCAACGCACGACACATACAACATTGAAGAAGTACTCTTTTCAAATAGCACAACAAAACTCATTTGAGAAACTGAGTTGGCAACATTCTAATACTCCTTAACAAAATATTATTTTATATATATATATATATGATATATATGATCTGTAGTCAGAGCAGGATCAGATAATTTTTTTTTGTTCCCCATCAGTATCATGTAGTTTTTAGCATCATATGAGAAATCTAATTCGATTTTTCGAAAGATTGCTGTTTTAGTAACGACAGCCTTCCGCTTCTTGTTTTATAATATCATTTGGGGGGAGAATCGATCAGAGGGTTCGGACACAATTGCTAGCGTGATGCAATACCCTTAGCCCCGACGAACCCGAGCCCCACTGTCGTCCCCTCCCCTCTCCCGGCTCCAATGCCACTAACCCCCCTCTGGAGGCACCCGGGAATAGGAGGGGAGGGGGGTTGGGGAGCACAGCAACAGTAGAGACCCACAGAGAGGGGGAAAAAGGCCTTCGAGAAGCTTCAGAGAAAGTCCATAGTGCGTTGAGCAAAAAAAAAAGATGTAGCTATGTATGTGCACAATCAGCTCCGACGTGTCACATACCACGTAGTGCATAGGAAACAGGTGGCACAACAAAACTCATTTGAGAAGTTAAGTTGACAACACCATAATATTTGGAGAAGCTGAGTTGTCAACACCATAATACTCCTCCACAGAGTACTACTTTATATATATATATATATATATATATATATGAAATGATCTATACCTAGAGCATGATCAAGTAATTTTTTTTGATTCCCCATCAGTATTATATAGTTTTTAGCATCATATGAGAAACCTAATTCGATTTCTCATCAGATAATAAAAAATAATCAAATATAATAATATTAAGAAAATAATATTTTTTTGAAACATATAATTTATTTTTAAAAAATTATTTTAATTTTATTTTTACTTTTTAAAAATACACAATCATTCAATACAAAATAGTTAGTACCTAACAGTGGCACAATACATAGCTATATACAACATGTTATAAGACATTAAGTATCATTTTTATGTAGAACTTCATCTTTGATTTTAAAATTCTACTTTAAATTAGCATCAAGATAATAATAAATTTTTTAAACTATCAAATAATAATAAAAAATAATCCATAAAAAATAATATATTATAATAAATTTTATTAAGAGGAAGAAAGAGAGAGTTACCTCGATAGCTTATCTACTAAGTGCAGTTGATAATTTCGTTATGTTCTATCGAACTTCAAGTTCGTATATTAAACGTCAACTTCATTATGCTGTATTGAACTCCCCTCCTAGAATCTAGAAGCTGTCGGATTCACATCAATATCATTTTATTAAGTTAATGAGAGAATACAAAGCATAATGAATGATCAAACAAACTAACAAAAAAGAACAAGATATGCAACTCACCTTTCATAGCTCAATTCTTTGAGTTTCTTCTCGAGCAAACTGATGAAACAACAAAAAAATAATAATTAAAAAAAATAATTAATAAGAAATAATACCGCTAACCATATCTTGCTTTGAACGAGAGATCTATAGCCAAAGCAGGATCAAGTAATTTTTTTATTTTCCATCAGTATCATGTAGTTTTTAGCATCATATGAAAAACTTAATTTGATTTCTCATCAACTATATAGGAGGACTGCTGTTTTAGTAACAACAACCTTTCGTTCCTTATTTTACAACATCATTTGGAGAGAGGGTCGATCAAAGGATCTTGACACAATACTAGCGCAATGCAGTAGTCTTACTATCCCGAAAAAAAATTTTAAAGCACGGTTGCTGCTGTGGTGTAGCAGCCCTCCAGTGCTCATGAATTTGGACAGAGGTTGCTGCTAAAATTTAGCGGTCATCCATCATATCTACGAAAACAAAAAATTCCAAACAAAAATTAATACTAATATTATTTTTATCAGTCTCCGCATGCCACATGGCATGTATGTAGAGGGGTGCAGTTGGTACTGATTGTGCATGCTGCTCCACTTCTTTCGATGTACTGCGTGGCGTCCTCGCTGACATGTGCAATTGGTTCTTTATGTAGGTAGTCGGTGTGCATTCTCCTGCTTCGATCCACTGCTGTCCGCACTGCACTTGCCGTCCGTGCTGCACCCGGCTCCGCGCGACCACCAAATCCCCTCCCCTCCCTCAACCATCTTCTTTTTTTTTTTGTTTTACTGCCTCTCCCAACCCTTCATCGATCGTGGTGCCTGCCTCGCCGACTCCCCCTCTCCGCTGTGCCCCCCTTCACTACGCCCCCTTCCTCCCCCTCCAAGACAAAAAAACAATCTTTCTAATATTTTCAAAAGTAAGAAAAAAGAAGGAAGCTTATATTAAGCTTCTTTTGGAGGGATCTGGGCCGCTACTTGGGGCGGCGGTGGGGGGGGGGGAGTGGGGACGCTTGGCGCCAGTCATGGTGATAAAATCATCCATCATCTCCTCTTCTTTCGATAGCGAGAGGCTAAACTCCACCGACCTCACCTTCTTCGCTATCTTTTCATTGTCTTTAGCACCTGCTATGGATATAAAAGATCTTGTACCAGCCTCCCAATCTCCACTGCAGTCAGGCTGCTACCCGGCATCATCGCTTCCCAGCAACGATCTCGTCGCTCTTGCTGGCTATTGTTCGTGGCTCCGCCTCGTCGACTCCCCCCTCTGTCGTGCCCCCCTTCTCTCCCACCTCCACGGCGTCATTGCAATCGGCTACTAATTGGGAGAAAACCAAATAAAAATTGGAGAATGGAGGAGAAGGCCAAGACAGAAAGGAAATGAAGGAGGAAATGGCCGGCGGTGGCGCCGGAGGAGGAAGGAGAGAGGAAAAGGTAGAGGAAGGGGAGGGAGAGGAGGAAGAGAAGGCGAAGGCAGAGGTAGAAGCGGCAGAGAGAGAGGTGGCAAGAAGAAAAGATTTGGAAGGATTTCAAGCTAAAAAAAAGGTATGAAGCGAAAAGAAAAAATGACTTGGATTTGACAACTCCATTGTTCATCTCCAACTCTCTCTCTCCTAATAAATAGATATGGCAACAATCTTGCTCTCAAATATTTCTTCTATCCTATTTTCTTTCTAGAGGTAAGGCACCTCCTCCACATGCTCTCTCCTCTCATCTCTTCTCTTCCCATCCACAAATCCGATGCTCATCCAACATCACGACAAGAGATGCTAAGGTGGCAACATTGGAGATGCTGAGGTAGCAATCTGAGTTGGCAACATCACAATGCTTGGAGGCATTGGCAACACCCCTAGGTTTCTCCGTTAAGTATCGCTTTATATATATATATATATATATATATATATATATATATATATATATATATATATATATATATATATATATATATATATGATTTGGGTTCTCGGGAGGGAGGGATCGGTTGGGGGAGACCGCACGTGATAAACATCTGTATCTCGTAATCAAAATGTCTGGATGGAGAGGTTTATGAAGATGAACCAAGGTTTTCTTTTCATTCACCCTTGTGAGAGAAAGCATGGATAGCATGGTCTCAAGATGGTTATAATATTTTTTAATTTATGTAACCTTAGTTTCTTTACCATAAAAAAGATTTTCAGTTTTTATTATTTTGTGGGTTGTTAAGAGCGGACCTCGAAGGGCATCCAAAGAGTTATATTTATATAACTTGATGATATTTTTTATTTTTTCGATCACTCTGTATTTGTTCAGAGAAATTCCTATGACAACCAATCTAAACATATTAGAGATTTGGAGTATTTATTATTTTATGGATTGTTAAGAGTGGACCTTGCAGGGCTTGCTGTTTGGGCTAAGAAGTTATATTGGATCATCACCCGCATTCAGTAGTAGCATGTATGTGCCTCACAAGAAGAGAACAAAGAGAAGGCAGGTCTTTCTCTCTCATATCATGGCTCGATCTCCTCTTTATGACACGGGCGCGGGTTATCCATTTAGTGCAAATATAACCATAAAAATCAAAAAATAAAATATCAAAATATTTATTGTAGCAATCCACTAAATCATTTTTTTTTTTTTTTAAGAATGAAGCAAAATAGAGTTGAAAGAAAACATATGGGATATATTTCTACATTCGCTTTTCATGTAATTATCAATGAGAATTCATGCTTGGAGTCCAACTTGACATAGCCAACTCTAAGATTATGTTTGGTGTATTATCAGGTAGTGGTAATCTGAATTATTTACAATCCGAATAGGTTGTCAGTAACATTGATTATTGTGTTTGGTACACGCAGGTAATGTTGCAGTAAAATTATTGAAATTCTTGATTGACATATTTGGTATGACAATCAGATTACTGGTAATGTAACATTAAAATTTTAAAATATTTTTAAATCAAATTATTAGTTTAGTATTTTAAACTATTTATTTAATTTTTTAATGATAAAAATTATTATATGAAAAAAATATTATTTTTTAATACTTATTATTATTATTATTATTTTATTTATTTTTTTATTCCTTCTCTTTTCCTCGCACACCACACCTCAACCCCCCCTCTCCCCCCCATCCTGCACGCCACCGGCATCGACCCCGATCGTTGCACCTCCAACACCGCCCACTGACCGTTGCACCTCTACCGCCGCCTCGCTCCGCCTCCTCCCGACGTCCTTCCTCACCACCACCATCCCTCTCGGCACCGCTCCCTGGCCTCACCAGCCTTGTCCCTGCCGCCACCTCGCTCCGCCTCCTTCTGATGCCCTTTCTCACCACCACCATCCCCCTCGCCTCACCAGCCTTGTCCCCATCGCCATCGCTACTGTCCCACTCCGCCTCCTCCCGACACCCTTCCTCACCACCACCATCTTCCTCGACTCCACCCTCAGCACCTTCGCTGCATCTCTCGGCCGTTGCCAAGGGGGGAGGGGCTTGAGAAGACAGTGGCGGAGAGGAGGGGGGTGGGGCTTAAGAAGATGGTGGCAGAGAGGAGGGGGGCTGAGAGGATGGTGGTGGGATCGGGGGGGGGGAGGCGCAAAAAGGACGGTGGCGGAGGAGAAGGGGCAGCTCACCGATAACGTGGGAAGAGGGTAAGCACTGCGAGAGGAGAAGAGAAGCAGCAGCGCACGGAGAAAAGGGCAAGGGTAATTTTGTCCAAATATTTATTATCAAATTATCACATCTCCAGTAATCTGGATAGCCGTCCATTGCTCAGGCAATCTTAATTGCCTCATGAGAAGTAATCTAGATTACCAATACAACATAGATTGCCATTAAAAATGAATACCAAACATAGTTATCCGATGGATCTAGTTTAAATTGCTGGTAATCTGGATAGATTGCCTGCTACCAACTGTAACCTAAGAGTATTGATTATGTATGGAATTACATCATGTATGTATTGCACGCTAACCCACTTAAAAGAACCATCTAGTGAATGATTAGCATTTGTATATGCATAGACGTGCATATCTATACATACATACATATATGGGTTCATTATTAATTTCTTGATTCACATGGAGCAACCAACCAGCATTAACATTGTTTTCGCTTCTGCAAAGCTGCAAACGGTTTGATCCAAGAGAGCGAAAAAGTTTTTTTTTTCATCTCTCTCTTAAATGAATGGTTAGTGTGATCTTAGATTTGAATAACATCACTTTACAAGATGGAAGGATTACTAGATAGATAGCAATCATCCCATCAGTCCGTGAAAGGAGTAATATTTTATGTTTTGATGCTATCTTTAATTAATTAATTATTTGGCATTCATCGGATTCTGTGAGATAGACGGGGTATTTAATAAACAGCTATCATTCCATCAATCCATTAAACACAAAATTAGATTTTCTACTGATGTTATCTTTTGATAATGTTATTTGGCATTTATCATATTTAGAACAAATGACCTTGTAAAATGAGAATAGTTTAGGTAGATAGCTATTATCCCATAAATCCATGTAATACAATCAATCTAAAACCCAGAATGACAAAAAAAATGTTGTGCACATTCATTTCTACGTGCACACATAATTGGCATACTATGTGGGGCAAATATAATGTCATTGAGGTTTATGCAGATTATTCACCTCACGCTTTATGAAATGTGGTTAAGCTGGTTGGAAATTACTTAAATATCGATCAGTCCCTAAATATTATTTAAGGTAACATGGCCCATCTGCAATCTTATCATTAAAGATAATTAAAAATAATTAGTTGATAATTATGAATAATTAATTTTTTTGAGATAAAAATAAATTCAAGTCAAAATAAAAACTCTGCTGTAGTTTTATTTTTTGATGGAAGACAAAATCCTCTAGTATAGACTAGAAATGCTCTTTTAAAAAATAGAAACAAGGCAGATGATGTAAGATTCATCTTTTGATATTTTTATAATTTTTTTAATCATTGGTTGTCTCAATTTTTTTTTATTATTGATTCGATTGGGCTTGAGCAATGACTGATTAAAATTTTTTTTACACTACGATCTTATTGACGCATTATTGTTTAAAGATGTTGTGTGATTAGCTAGAGGGACAAAAAAAGGATCCAAATTTGTGAAATATGGTTTACCAGAGAACGGTATGCATGGCCATAATTCTCATGCACCATGACATCCCAGGTGTGGGCATTCAGGGCATTTGCATCGTTGCGCTACCGTCGTCTCTGTCCCATTTTTTGATGAGAAATTTCTCGACGTACGACTCATCTAAGGCTTGAAATGAACATTCAACATACATTACGAATATCTACATTTAATATATAATCATATAGGTATATTATTATATATTAGATGCATATATTCATAATGTATACAAAATGATTATTTGGACCCTCAGATGTCTCCTATATTTTTAATGGCGAGAAGAACAACTAAGATAAGCCTTGATAGCATAACAATGAAACTCCTTAGCATCTTTATAAATTGTTGTGATCTTCCATCAAGAATTATTTAAACAAGATTTTTGGAACATGAATAGAGTATGTTAAGTGGGTCCCTCTCATGTTCTTTAAAAAAATGACGAATTAATCAAATAAAATACCAGATAATAATAAAATAAAAATACAAGGCCCCAACGAACTAACCATGAATTAAAATCGGCAAGCAAGTACACATTTTAAAATTTTTAGCAAACAAAAAAAATAAAAGAATGCAACAATAATCGCGAAACAATCCACAACGATCCCAAAATGCCCCCCTATTACACCCCGCGCCATCCGTCCGCATCCCATCCATCGCCTCCGGTGACCGGACTCCGACGCACCTAGACGTAATACACCAAAACAAGGAGGGCAGTTCGGTCACAATGGAGGCAAAAGGTCTCCGCCACGTCTCCTGCGAGATCATCGCCGCAACATCACCAGCCGCGGACGATGCCCTTGACCCACCGGAGGCCCTTGCGGATCGAGGACTTGACCTTGCTCTCCACCGTGTAGGCCTTGTATCCGCCACCCTCCGCCGCCGCTTCGCCTCTGCGTCCGCGGCACGCGACGGCGCCGCCCCCGACGACGACGTGAGGACGCCCCCTCCCCCGACCGCCCGCGGCCGCCGCACCACAGGCGGCGAAGGAAGGCGGCAGATATTCGTCTGGCTGGCCTTCCCACTCACGACCTCCAGCCCCCGGCCATCGTCGTAGGGACGGAGCGAGGCGGGGTAGCCCCGATCGAAGTCGCGCATTGGAAAGTGGAGAAATTGGGGATTCTCGAAGGCATTCAAACTTCCAGGGCTCGGGTTAGGATTAGGATTTCCTTTTTTTTTTTTTTTTTTTTTTAATTTTTTAATTAGAGGAGAAAGAGGGAGAGGGAAGAGAGAAAGCGAGGACGAGGCGGAGCACGGGATTCGTGCTGGCGCGTGACGGATGGTGGTTTTTTGTTTAGGGAAGAACAATGGATATTTCGGGAACGGTTTTGGCCTTTCAGAAATTTGGAGCGAGTGCGTCAAACGTCGTATCTGTCTTTAAGGAAGACAGATTACGCATTGCCTAAAATAGGGAAATTGGGAGGATGCATGAGAGCATTTGGCTGGATCTATTTTTATAGTTTTTTTTCTTTTTTTGTTTTCTTGACAAATCCACAGTGTGGTCAAGGAGTGATCCTATTAACATGGTCTCACATAAAGATGAAGTCCTGAAAAACATAGTTATATGAAACCTTTTCTTTTGATTGTTTTTCATGAAATCTATTTTGAAAGTACTATCGAGTCATGAAATTTGAATTCTTTTTTTTTTTTAATAAAAAAAAACAGACCCTCTGTATATTTTATGAACACTTCTTACACAAATAGTCCTTATTTATTTAGCTGAGAATGCATAAAATCAGCTTTTACTGTATTATGTTTTTATAAAGCTCATTAACAATTGAACAACTGCAAAGCGACATATATTATCTTTATGGTCTACTCCGGGGAGTTCAAGAGATTTAAGTCATATGCATTTATAAGATCATGCTTTGCATATGTGAATGATGTTATGCTTCTCTCATATTGTATTGTTTTATGTTTGTTCTTTGAGGAGGAGGTAAGCTATTTAAACAAGCATTACACCACAAAAGGATTTTGGTTTTTCCACCAAAAAAGGAATTAAAAATTGTGACTAAAGAATAAAGAAAGAGGTTATGGTCAGTTTCAAGAGTGAACGTCTTCATCTTGGCGATCCTGTTTGGCTTGAGGAGCCAACTGAATCATTTATTTTGCCGCCTCTACCTCTGGATGGAAAAATTCTTGGAAGAACCAATCATAGAGCCAAGAAGCACATATGAAAATGCTTAGAGGACTACTAATAGAGTTTATTCTGCTTCATAAAACTAACTCGCTCATCATAACTACATAACTTACATTATATCATTTTAGAAGAACATCTATCCATAGCCCACTGCTACTCTAACAAGACATCATGAACATTGGAGCTAATCTGTGGCATTATCTGGAACTGATACCTTGCTTAACCTACTTGGTACTGGCTTGGCATCTCTCCCTGCAACCTTTCTACCACCAACCCGCCGCCTGTTCGATCCATACAAAGCTCTTTGCGCCACCACTCCCGAGTAAGAATACGCCGCACTATTGCTGTTCTGCACTCCTTCAGCACCCCGCATGCCTGTTGCTGTCGGATGACTCTGGTTGGCATTCGAGGCCTCGATGGCATCGTTCATGCTTCAATGGCAAGCTTATGTGGCAGGAGAGGGAGGAACAGCTGGAGTCTCTTTAGCCTGGTGATGTGGAGCCAGCCACCGGTGCGGGATTGTTCTTATAGGCAGCTAAAAGTGGAGGAATCCGATCATTTGGGCGGCTCCGTAAGAAGACAAATGGTGATGGCCGAAAGCAGGATCCTTTTATCATTACTTCAATGGTGAAGGTTGTGGAGTATTCTTTGGATGTCTTGGAAGATAAGAAAGTGCACCGGCCAGCAGGGCTATATCTTTCTAGGGGATGAAAAAGTTGGAGGAATCTGAGAATGTTTGCCTTCCACTACCTTGCATGCTGTGACTTGGGATCATTCCTTGCCTATTAGAAGGCTCACAAAAGATTCAGTGCTTGATGTGGTGGACCCACAAGAAATGGGCGATGGAAGAAGACTTGGAGCTGAGACACTTTACTGGGGCCTTGGCTTTGATTCTTTGGACATTTGCACTTGAATTGCATCTCTCAAACCATCTCACAGGTACTGCAAGCCTGAAAAAGGAACACTTCCCTGAAAAGGATGAAGCCAGGTACCACCATTTTTATGAGCTTTTTCTGCACCTTTCTCATCTCAAGTAGGGCATCATTCTATAAACCAGCTAAACCACCAAATGAGCTTATGCCACATGGATGCCATGGATACACGCCAACCACAAGAATATAGACTGCCAAGCTTTGTAAGAATAATCATAACATAGAAACTTTCATGATATATCTCAATAACAATGAGGATAAGCCAAAATAAGAGGTGGTTAGTTCATAATACCAACACAATCGATGTTTTGGTAGATAATATGTGGGGCTCATTAGCCCGATGGATGTTATTTAAAAATGAGCTGGCGAAATATGTACATGATTTGTGTGAGCTATACTTTAATATATATGCCTTTCATGTGTGAGAAGCCAGCCCCACACCAGAGTAGAATCTCCAGTAGCACAAACGCCAATATGCCCCACCTTTTGGAATGGCATATAGTCAGAAGCAATGATTTAGTCAAACCCACCCGCAAGATATTTTTTTATTGCGGAGTCTTTGATCTGAGTTATTTTAAACATAAGAGATTCTATATCAAAGATAAACATATAGATCAGGACAAATCAAATTCAAAAGGATATCTAAATTTTCTTTGGTGAAATTTGGGGACCAAATTTATTTTCCCATATTGATAGTGATGACTAGAAGCTAACCAGCAATCATGATCTGGCCTTTCGTAAGTGTCTTTTAGGGAGATAAAGATAGACATCCCACAGATAATTCTTTAGAAAAATGAAGAGCAATCCCATGCTGTTTTCCGGTGAACGCCAATAGAAACCTTAAATAGCACACAGCTGGAAACAGCTCAGAAGAAGCCAAAACACAAAAAAACTAGGGCATGAACATGGCCTTCTGCAACAACATAAATGGCCGCCTGAATGGAATGACATCAATCCGCATGAAACATGGTTAATAGTGTTGGAAAGTAAACCCAGTTTAATGAAGTGTTCTTTTTTGGTGACTTAATAAAGTGTCTATTACAACATTAATTGCACATATGCAATTAATGCCAGAAATTGCAAAGAAGATAACAGCATACTCTCAGACAGCAGCAGAACAACCGAACAAGCAAAGACAATGCAATGGTCACATGACAGTCATTGAGAGGCATTTAGTCCAATATGTTTTCAGTTAGAAAAAATGGCAACAGAAAAAAGCAAATGGATGCAATGGTCACGCGGAAGCCTCCACCTCCCCAATCTTATCTAACAAGTGTCGAAGATTTTCAGTTTATACTTCTGATTGAAAGCAGATAGTACCCAAGAGGACCATGCAAATGAGAAAAGAGGACCACTCCAAGAAAAATATAAGAATATTCATTTGCAGATTCTTCTGACATCCAACCACTCGGGAGACATCCATTCTGTATAGTTGATCATCTCGTCTGGATAAAGCCTGCCTTGAAGTAATCATTCGATCTCCTCAATCATCTTAGCATGGTTGCAACCAAAACAGGAAGAGGTCTTCTTTTTTGAAGGGTTCCTATTAACTACAACTTGATTTCCCTACATTGAGACAGTTTAGACAAGCATCCCAGTCGACTTCTTGGGGAGAATTTACAAAGATGACAATTATGATAGTCTTAGATATGAACGAAACAACCAAAAAAGAATGCAATGGTCACAAGAAGCTCATGAGGCACATTTGGTCTATATGTATATAATTAGAAAAACTAAAGAACCTAATTCACTATCATGAGTGATGTCGACGAGCATCCTAGTCAACTTCTTGTTATACAAGGCTATCGATTTTCAAGCCAAACCAAAAGATTGCCCAATCTAACACAACATGACACTTAATTTGTTACTACCAAAATTCAGAACATAGGATTATTTAGGTAATTTATCATCTAATGCCATGCAGTAATTAGATTTGTCCATTGTGACCTGGATGTCATGAGTTTGCAACATGGAAATAACATTTCTGCTCATAGAGGTAAAGCTGCCTACATCTGACCCTCCCTAGATCCAGCATGGCGGGAACCTCTTGCACTAGGATGCCTTTTCCTTTTTTAAATCATCTGATGCCTTGCTTTGGAGTGATGAACTCACGATGCAGTATATCAGAGTTCAGATAAAGCCAGAAACTCCTGTTGTAAGAAACATGTAGCTCAATAAGCATAATGGCTTGCTAAAAGGCATACCTCCAACTCCAAGAAACAAAGATATGCTACTTAGTTAATGTAACTGCTTTCTCACAAATTTAAGATATAAATTTTAGACATTCGTATGTTTATTTTCAATACCTACTAACTCCATTATAAATCTGCAGAGCAGGACCGAAGAAGTCATGGACCAGAACAACATTCTCTGAGCATAACTCTACAGCAGAAAAGACCAAAAACAAGCAACTGAATTTAGCAAAGGTACGAATACTACTGCTACCATCTCTACTACTGATGTTGATTTTTTTTCATGCCAACAAATCAAATAGCATGTAGATATCAAATCACACACACACACACACACACACAATAAAAAAAAAAAATAATAATAATAAAAATTCACAGCTTCAGGCGAATCTGTAACCCATCTTTAGTGCATTGTACAATGCATGATTATATGTCCAAATTGTCATCAGCAAGACATGTTACAGCAGCCTCAGTGAACTGAGTGTGATTCAACCAACACACGAAAAAAATTTAAAAGAAGTGATTAGTATGCAACTTTCCTGTTAAGGCAGAGCATAAGACAATATAAAGATTATGAATTAAAATGGCA
>NC_025993.2:179939512-180062590 GCF_000442705.2 Elaeis guineensis | reverse complement strand
GGTATTCCCTCAACCTACAACTGATATTAGACCTGCCATTATTAATCCTAATCAAATGATTTGAATTAGGACACACAAATAGCCCAAAATGTCCCTCAAAGACCATGTTATTGTTCACTACTGGCCCTTTTCTAACCAACCAATATTGACCTTTATAGAGATCATACAAAATGGCCCGACCAAGCACCTGAAGGGCTCCTTTGTTGACCCAAACACCTGACTAGAACACTCCTCAAAATGGAATAATATGCATAAAGGACTCCACGTTCTGAATAAGACATTGCAGTTTTATAAGAACGTGGTTTTTATAAAACTTTCCCCTCCTTTGCATACTTTCTGGTGATCCCATTACATCCAAACCATAAAAAACAAATTAACATAACAAAAAGTAGGTCAAAATCGAGAATAGCATAGGAGTTGACATAAACGCCACAATTTTACACCTTTGATGCATGTCAATTGAGAATACTAACCACACCAAAATAAGAGGGGAAAAAAAAAAAACGCTGGCAGTTTAATCCAGCATCTCATAGCCTCATGGTCATAAGACAAGTAGCAATATTCAGATAAATTCCAAATTTTCAAGAGGACTTTGTTAGAGGATAGCCTTTATAATATCCCAATAACTTTATCATTGCCTTTGTCATTTTAACATCTAAAACATTAATCACAATCTCAGGATCCCAAGAAACCACAACAAAAAAAAAGTTCTAACAAATTTTCACCCATAATCCCATTTTGTACCAAAGTAACCTAATTTCCCAAACATCAAAAGCAAAAGGATGCAATTTAGAAGCACAAAGCAATTGAGTACATCTTTCTTGATTCCGCGGTTTTTGGGCACTTAATCTTTTCAATAAGAAATGCGATTTAAAGAGAATGAAAAGATTGTAGGAGGCCACGAGTAATCAAGCCCTAAAAGTCGAAGTCGAAGCTTTTTTGGGTACGGGAGAATAAAGCAAGTGGAAAGAAGCAGGGTAAACATTAGGGTTTCGATCCCAGCTATACCGTAGAGATCAACAAGCCGATCCAAGCACTTCTTTGCGACCTCCTCGTCGAATCCAAAATCCAATGCCAAGCTTAGAAGCCGTGCTCTCTCCACCTCCATTTCTCTCTCGCTCGCTGCTCTCTCTTCGCTCGTATTGCGTTATAAAGCGGCGCGCCGTGCGCGGGAAAGCGGAAAAACAAACCCGGTCCGGTCCAGATTCAAAGCTTGGACCGACCGAGTCGGGTTAAATATGAACCACGCCACGTCTTTTGCTCCCAGTCGTATGCCAGGAGTGCAATAAAGCACAGAGTCTTCCACGAATCAAATGAATCAGCGAAAATATTCGTTGGATACCAAAAATTTGAATAGAGGTGTAACATGTTCTACAATTTCTTGTGGTGGAATTTTAGTCGTGTTAACATGTTTTGTCGTTCCCTGGGGTGGTCATTTTTCTAGTTAATGTAATGATAGGATATTGTTTTATTTATATTCTTGATAAAATATGTGAACTGACTTATGAGGAGTTTCTGGCAGGTTACAGGTCATATAGGCTTTGCTCAACTAAGGATCTAAGATCACCTATTCTTGATATGATACCAAGTATGAACCATGTCACGTCTTTTTCTCCCAGTCGTATGCTAGAAGTGCAGTCAAGCACAAGTCTTTTATAAAATCATCCCAAGATGAATCAGTTAAAATACATGTTGGAGACCGAAAAATATGCGTATATACACAACATGTCCTATAATTTCTTGCGGTGGAATTTACGTCTTTTTGCCATTTCTTTGGTGGTCATTTATCTCATGTTTTAGAACAGGGACCCACATAGATTAGAACTCTTTTCAACATTCAGCCATTCACCTAATTTTCCATTTGACCATTCAGACTTTGGATTCCAACAGTTGTACAAATGATACACTTCAACAGATAGTGGGGAGAACCCTGTCAAATTGCCCGAGACCACCAAAATGAGCAAGCCTTATCATCAATCACCATACATGGAATCGATTGGTGGTCGCCGAAACCAATCCTGTAATACACTGGTGTATTCCTGCTGCAATGGGCTTTCAAACATAAAGAGAAGAAAGGCCAACTAAAACTCCTAACACAGAAGCAAAAGGTTTGTGTTGGAAGAAGCATTCCCACCATTTATCTAATCAAGCCGGTCAATTTCTGAGGCAGTCCAAATCCTCGCACAAATATGTTTCCTTTCACGAAAAAATATAACCATATCTGTGCACAAAATTTAGTTCTTATGATGAACCTAACCACATTTTCATCTAAATGTTTGACTGTTCTTAACTTGATGTAGCATTCCTCGCCCTACTCCTTTGCTGGACCTACAAGAACTCCCTGGGCAGAACCTTCTCTACGATTACTGTCGTCCATAGCATCACTGTCTGCTCTTCTGATCTTGATCTTATGCTTCAACTCAAAGTCTGCAATCTCCTTTTTCTTCTTCTCCAAAGCCTCATTAAGGCGAGCAATGACCTCTTCAAGACCCTCCTTGTTGCGCTGCACTGCAGGCAGGACCTCCCTGATTGTCCTCTCAACCAGCACACCACCAATCATCCGGTAGCAGCGCCTGGAGGGATCGAGCGGTTGTATTGCACCAATTACAAGGGAATGCTCACTTACTTCCATCTCCAACTCTGTGATCTTTGAGTAGAGCTGGTTGATCTCAGAGCGCATGGCTGCATACGTATTTGCAATTGCTTGCTCATTCACTGGTTCCCTACTGTCACCACCAGCTCTGCTCGCCATGGTCTCTGAAAATATATAGAACTCAATAACATATACACAAATATAAAGCAAGAAATATATGTCAAAATCACATCAATATTTTGTTGTTTTGTCTGCCATCAAGCATTCGCAAGGTTTCCATTTATAGCAAATAATGTATGATCTGACTTGATCTGCACTTCTAGTGCCGTTGCAGTTCAACATGGACTTGCATCAATGGAAACTTTTTTCCATTACATATTGTGATCCAAGAACTGCCCAGCGATCCACCATCTATTCTATGATATGCCGCAAATGTGGACTAATGAAACTGCATAGAAGCCCCAAGAAAATGTTGAAGTTACCAGGTATTACCAGTCCATACTAGGCATATTGTATCATATCAATGAGAAATCGGTATTCAGTGGGCCCCTCAGTATTGTACTGTAGATAGCCAATATCACCTTTGCCATGCCGGAACTAAATGCTAAACCATATGTTGGTATAGTACAATATGTAAAAGGCACCACACCATACTTCAACCCTTCTCCTAGTCAAACTTCATATTCTCAAGAACGAATTTGACAAAACACAGGATAAGCCCAAGATAGCAGGCCAACTAGTAAGACAATCAATGTTTTGATTGGATGTCATTGGTATTGACCCGAGAACCATGTAATGATCACATATTCAAGCTTTGAGTACATCAAAAGGAAAGGGTAAGATCTGAAACAGGTGCATCGGTCATGCATTAAACTCTATGTAAGTTTCATTCTGACTCACTCCCCTTTTTTCTTTTAGGGTATTGTTTTGCACCAAACTAGATCTTCCTAATGCAAGGCAGAGTGCATTGGCTGTTGGCTCATTTTGATATATATTATTGCTTATCGCTGCCATGCTTTGATACAGAACCAACCTATTTATACTACTGATACTTGTTAGAACCCAAACATTTTGACAACATATTATCTAAAAGATTAGCCTCCTTTCGTAATTACATTTCCCAATAGAGTTAATTGTTTTGGGTAACATGGTGTAGTCTGCGTCTCTTGCATTATGTTTTATTAAACTTATCCATGCATCTTCTAAAAGATCCATAGTGCATGATGCTTACAAAAATTGGACCTCTTTGCATGTATCATGCATGATTTGGACCCACAATGGCATAATGTGAGGCAATTAAGACTGAGATAACATTTCAACCAATTTGCTTTGGTATTCATGACCATCCAAATCATGAATATCGATCAAAGATCTATCAGATTTAGCTCCCATCCTCAATATGATGCCTCATACAAGGATATTATTCATTAGAAGTATTTTCAAATTTGAACAATCATAAAAATTGAAGAGAACCGGGAAACATTGGGTTTTCAAAAACCAAAAGATAAACATCAAGATCACGAGCAAACATTACACCTCAAGACTTCAATACAAAAGATCATTTACCATTCAAGCTGACTAAAGTTTCCTCAGTGAAAGTTGATCGATCAAGACATGTAGTAGGTGGTTGGAAATTTGATTGAATCATCAATCATGTTTTAGAAAGAGCTGATACTTCTTAAGTGAAAGTTAAGTATGATTACATTGTAACAAAAATAGGAGATTCCTTGTCGACTCCAACCGTGTACCACAGCTACTTTCCCCAAATACATATCAAGAGCACCCAAACAATAGCAGCAAAAGGAAAATAAATAAATAAATCTAATGGGAAGACAAGAAAAGGGTAATGATCCCAACATTCGCTTTAAATCACACCCTATCCTAACGTTGTTATTCCTTTCAGCGGCAAGTTCCATATTACAGGACAAAAAATGAAGCACAAGAATCTAACCTAGCTTCCAGTACACATCGATGAATCAAACCCTCGTTTCTATAATTGCTTCGCAGCATATACATGGAAAGTTCCAATTTTGAATTAAAATGACCAAGAAATCAGAACCTAATCCAATAAAAACAATAATATTCTCCAAACCATCGAGAATTTGTAGGAACGAAATAACTCTTCTTTAAAAACCTAAAACGAACCAAGTTGGGTACAAGTCGAAACCGACCTGGAATCCGAGGCAAAACCGCAGCTTTTGGATGCTGGAGAAACCTCAGAATACAGTTCGGATCTGAGAAAGAAGTGGGGATGAGAAGCTCATTTGAAGTGCTCAAAGAAAAAGATGAGAGAAAGGTCCAACCTTGAATCAGGGAAGAGACGGTGACTGATGTCCGGGCGGCGAGGTCGGACGTCGGAACGTTTCGGCGGTGATGGACGGGCGCCAACAGAGGAGGAGTAGAAACTTGGCAGCAGAGTCACAACCGCTTGATAGCTTTTTTTCGGACGGGAACAGGAGAAAAAAGGGTCGGGTCGGGTTTGGGTTCGATTTCGGGTTTGGGACTTCGCTTCTTAAGCTAGAGTACGGGAGGGCAATAAAGTTACGCTTTTTATTTTAAGCTATCTGCCCACTAGAGCAGCTGTACGGTTAAATCGTCACCGCAATAGGTTATAGATATTAAATTATCAATTAATCGAAGACCCACATATTGTGTAGGTACGGATGTATGAAAAAAAAAATTCAGATTTATTGTTCACAGAATTATAATACGTAATATTTGATAGTTAAAAATATTGATATATTTATACTGATGAAAAAATAATATGAAATAATTAATTAATATAAAATTAAAAAATATAAATTTTTGTAACAATAAAAAAAAAGCAACAGTGAATAAGAAAAAATAATTTTACATCTTATATATAAGGAGAAAACGTCATACATCTATTAAATAAAATTAATATGTATTTTTAATGGACTACAAATGTTAATAAATAAATAACCCTTGAGTTTCCAACGCACGAAACATGCAACATTGAAGAAGTACTCTTTTCAGATAGCACAACAAAACTCATTTGAGAAGCTGAGTTGGCAACATTCTAATACTCCTTAACAAAATATTATTATATATATATATGATATATATGATCTGTAGTCAGAGCAACATCAGATAATTTTTTTTTTTTTCCATCAGTATCATGTAGTTTTTAGCATCATATGAGAAATCTAATTCGATTTTTCGGAAGATTGCTGTTTTAGTAACGACAGCCTTCCGCTTCTTGTTTTATAATATCATTTGGGGGGAGGATCGGTCAGAGGGTTCAGACACAGTTGCTAGCATGGTGCAATACCCCTAGCCCCAACGAACCCGAGCCCCACTGTCATCCCCTCCCCTCTCCCGGCTCCAATGCCACTAACCCCCCTCAGGAGGCACCCGGGAATAGAGGGGAGGGGGGTTGGGGAGCACAGCAATAGTAGAGACCCACAGAAAGGGGGAAAAAGGCCTTCGAGAAGCTTCAGAGAATGTCCACAACGTGCTGAGCAAAAAAAAAAGAAGTATGTAGCTATGTATGTGCACAATCAGCTCCGACGTGTCACATACCACGTAGTGCACAGGAAATAGGTGGCACAACAAAACTCATTTGAGAAGTTAAGTTGACAACACCATAATGTTTGGAGAAGCTGAGTTGTCAACACCATAATACTCCTCCACAGAGTACTGCTTTATATATATATATATATATATATATATATATATATATATATATATATATATATATATATGATATGAAATGATCTATACCCAGAGCAGGATCAGGTAATTTTTTTTGATTCCCCATCAGTATTATATAGTTTTTAGCATCATATGAGAAACCTAATTCGATTTCTCATCAAATAATAAAAATAATCAAATATAATAATATTAAGAAAATAATATTTTTTTGAAACATATAATTTATTTTTAAAAAATTATTTTGATTTTATTTTTACTTTTTAAAAATACACAATCATTCAATACAAAATAGTTAGTACCTAACAGTGGCACAATACACAGCTACATACAACATGTTATAAGACATTAAGTATCATTTTTATGTAGAACTTCATCTTTGATTTTAAAATTCTACTTTAAATTAGCATCAAGATAATAATAAATTTTTTAAACTACCAAATAATAATAAAAAATAATCTATAAAAATAATATATTATAATAAATTTCATTAAGAGGAAGAAAGAGAGAGTTACCTCGACAGCTTATCTACTAAGTGTAGTTGATAACTTCGTTATGTTCTATCGAACTTCAAGTTCGTATATTAAACCTCAACTTCATTATGCTGTATTGAACTCCCCTCCTAGAATCTAGAAGCTGTCGGATTCACATCGATTTCATTTTATTAAGTTAATGAGAGAATATAAAGCATAATGAATGATCAAACAAACTAACAAAAAAGAACAAGATATGCAACTCACCTTTCATAGCTCAATTCTCTGAGTTTCTTCTCGAGCAAACTGATGAAACAATAAAAAAATAATAATTAAAAAATAATTAATAAGAAATAATATCGCTAACCATATCTTGCTTTGAACGAGAGATCTATAGCCAAAACAGGATCAAGTAATTTTTTTATTTTCCATCAGTATCATGTAGTTTTTAGCATCATATGAGAAACTTAATTTGATTTCTCATCAACTATATAGGAGGACTGTTGTTTTAGTAACAACAACCTTTCGTTCCTTATTTTACAACATCATTTGGAGAGAGGGTCGATCAAAGGATCTCGACACAATTGCTAGCGCAATGTAGTAGTCTTACTATCCCGAAAAGAAATTTTAAAGCACGGTTGCTGCTGTGGTGTAGCAGCCCTCCAGTGCTCATGAATTTGGACAGAGATTGCTGCTAAAATTTAGGGTCATCCATCATATCCACAAAAAAAAAATTTCAAACAAAAATTAATACTAATATTATTTTTATCAGTCTCCGCATGCCACATGGCATGTGGCTGAGGGGTGCAGTTGGTACTGATGTGCATGCTGCTCCACTTCTTCCGATGTACTGCGTGGCGTCTTCACTGACATGTGCAATTGGTTCCCTATGTAGGTAGTCGGTGTGCATTCTCCTGCTTCGACCCACTGCTATCCGCACCGCACCTGCCGTCCGTGCTGCATCCGATTCCGCGCGACCACCAAACCCCTCCCTCCCTTGACCATCTTCTTTTTTTTTTTGTTTACTGCCTCTCCCAACCCTTCATCGATCGTGGTGCCTGCCTCGCCGACTCCCCCCTCCGCTGTGCCCCCCTCTCCCCTTCACTGCGCCCCCTTCCTCCTCCTCCAAGACAAAAAAACAATCTTTCTAATATTTTCAAAGTAAGAAAAAAGAAGGAAGCTTATATTAAGCTTCTTTGGAGGGATCTGGGCCGCTACTTGGGGGGGGGGGGGGGGCTTGGCGCCATCATGGTGATAAAATCATCCATCATCTCCTCTTCTTTCGATAGCGAGAGGCTGAACTCCACCACCTCACCTTCTTCGCTATCTTTTCATTGTCTTTAGCACCTGCTATGGATATCAAAGATCTTGTCACGATCAGAATCAGCCTCCCAATCTCCACTGCAGTCAGGCTGCTACCCGGCATCATCGCTTCCCAGCAACGATCTCGCCGCTCCTACTGGCTATTGTTCGTGGCTCCGCCTCGTCGACTCCCCCCTCTGTCGTGCCCCCCTCCTCTCCCACCTCCACGGCATCATTGCAATCGGCTACTAATTGAGAGAAAATCAAATGAAAATTGGAGGATGGAGGAGAAGGCCAAGGCAGAAAGGAAATGAAGGAGGAAATGGCCGGCGGTGGCGCCGGAGGAGGAAGGGGAGAGGAAAGGTAGAGGAAGGGGAGGGAGAGGAGGAAGAGAAGGCGAAGGCAGAGGTAGAAGCGGCAGAGAGAGAGGTGGCAAGAAGAAAAGATTTGGAAGGATTTCAAGCTAAAAAAAAGGTATGAAGCGAAAAGGAAAAATGACTCGGATTTGACAACTCCATTGTTCATCTCCAACTCTCTCTCTCCTAATAAATAGATATGGCAACAATCTTGCTCTCAATATTTCTTCTATCCTATTTTCTTTCTAGAGGTAAGGCACCTTCTCCACATGCTCTTTCCTCTCCTCTCTTCTCTTCCCATCCACAGACCCGATGCTCATCCAACATCACGACAAGAGATGCTGAGATGGCAACATTGAAGATGCTGAGGTAGCAATCTGAGTTGGCAACATCACAATGCTTGGAAGCACTGGCAACACCCCTAGGTTTTTCCGTTAAGTATCATTTTATATATATATATATATATATATTATATATATATTATATATATATATATATATATATATATATATATTGGTTCGGGGGGGGTGGGTTGGGGAGACTATAAACCAAGGTTATGAAGATGAACCAGGTTTCTTTTCAATCACCCTTGTAGAGAAACATGATAGCATGCTTCAAGATGGTTATATATATATATATATATATATATATATATATATATATATGATTTGGGTTCTCGGAGGGAGGGATGGGTTGGGGGAGACCGCACGTGATAAACATCTGTATCTCGTAATCAAAATGTCTGGATGGAGAGGTTTATGAAGATGAACCAAGGTTTTCTTTTCATTCACCCTTGTGAGAGAAAGCATGGTCTCAAGATGGTTATAATATTTTTTAATTTATGTAACATTAGTTTCTTTACCATAAAAAAGATTTTCAGTTTTTATTATTTTGTGGGTTGTTAAGAGCGGACCTCGAAGGGCATCCAAAGAGTTATATTTATATAACTTGATGATATTTTTTATTTTTTCGATCACTCTGTATTTGTTCAGAGAAATTCCTATGACAACCAATCTAACCAATCTAAACATATTAGAGATTTGGAGTATTTATTATTTTATGGATTGTTAAGAGTGGACCTTGCAGGGCTGCTGTTTGGGCTAAGAAGTTATATTGGATCATCACCCGCATTCAGTAGTACATGTATGTGCTTCCCAAGAAGTGAACAAAGAGAAGGCAAGTCTTTCTCTCTCATATCATGGCTCGATCTCCTCTTTATAACACGAGCACGGGTTATCCATTTAGTGCAAATACAACCATGAAATCAAAAACTAAAATATCAAAACGTTTATTGTAGCAATCCACAACATAGTTCCATTAATTAACCATATGTTTATTTTTTTTTTAAAGAATGGAGCAAAATAGAGTTGAAAGAAAACATATGGGACATATTTCTACATTTGCTTTTCATGTAAATATCAATGAGAATTCATGCTTGGAGTCCAACTTGATATAGCCAACTCTAAGATTATGTTTGGTGTATTACCAGATAGTGGTAATCTGGATTATTTACAATCCGGATAGATTGTCAGTAATGTTGATTATTATGTTTGATACACGCAGGTAATGTTGCAGTAAAATTACTGAGAATTTTGATTGACATGTTTAGTATGACAATCAGATTACTGGTAATGTAACATCAAATTTTCAAAATATTCTTAAATCAAATTATTAGTTTAGCATTTTAAACTGTTTATTTAATTTTTTAATGATAAAAATTATTATATGAAAAAAATTATTATTTTTTAATACTTATTATTATTATTATTTTATTTATTTTTTCATTCCTTCTCCTTTCCCCGCACACCACACCTCAACCCCCCTCTCCCCCCATCCTGCACGCCACCGGCACCGACCCCGGCCGTTACACCTCCGGCACCACCCACCAACTGTTGCACCTCTGCCGCCGCCTCGCTCCGCCTCCTCCCGACGCCTTTCCTCACCACCACCATCCCTCTCGACACCGCCCCCTGGTCTCACCAGCCTTGTCCCTGCTGCCACCTCGCTCCACCTCCTTTCGATGCCCTTTCTCACCACCACCATCTCCCTCGCCTCACCAGCCTTGTCCCCACCGCCATCGCCGCTGCCCCGCTCCGCCTCCTCCTGACGCCCTTCCTCACCACCACCATCTCCCTCGGCTCCGCCCTCAGCACCTTCGCCGCATCTCTCGACCGTTGCCAAGGGGGGAGGGGCTTGAGAAGATAGTGGCGCAGAGGAGGGGGGCTGAGAGGATGATGGTGGGATCGGGAGGAGGAGGTGCAGAAGGGACGGTGGCAGAGGAGAGGGGCGGCTCACCGACGACGTGAGAGGAAGGTAAGCACTGCGAGAGGAGAAGAGAAGCAGCAGTGCACGAAGAAAAGGGCAAGGGCAATTTTGTCCAAAATATTTATTATCAGATTATCATATCTCCAGTAATCTGGATAGCCGTCCATTGCTCAGGCAATCTTAATTGCCTCATGAGAAGTAATCTAGATTACCAATACAATATAGATTGCCATTAAAATAAATACCAAACATAGTTATCCGATGGATCTAGTTTAAATTGCTGGTAATCTGGATAGATTGCCTACTACCAACTGTAACCTAAGAGTATTGATTATGTATGGAATTACATCATGTATGTATTGCACGCTAACCCACTTAAAAGAACCATCTAGTGAATGATTAGCATTTGTATATGCATAGATGTGCATATCTATACATACATACATATATGGGTTCATTATTAATTTCTTGATTCACATGGAGCAACCAACCAGCATTAACATTGTTTTCGCTTCTGCAAAGCTGCAAACGGTTTGATCCAAGAGAGCGAAAAAGTTTTTTTTTTCTTCTCTCTCTTAAATGAATGGTTAGTGTGATCTTAGATTTGAATAACATCACTTTACAAGATGGAAGGATTACTAGATAGATAGCAATCATCCCATCAGTCCGTGAAAGGAGTAATATTTTATGTTTTGATGCTATCTTTAATTAATTAATTATTTGGCATTCATCGGATTCTGTGAGATAGACGGGGTATTTAACAAACAGCTATCATTCCATCAATCCATTAAACACAAAATTAGATTTTCTACTGATGTTATCTTTTGATAATGTTATTTGGCATTTATCATATTTAGAACAAATGACCTTGTAAAATGAGAATAGTTTAGGTAGATAGCTATTATCCCATAAATCCATGTAATACAATCAATCTAAAACCCAGAATGACAAAAAAAATGTTGTGCACATTCATTTCTACGTGCACACATAATTGGCATACTATGTGGGGCAAATATAATGTCATTGAGGTTTATGCAGATTATTCACCTCACGCTTTATGAAATGTGGTTAAGCTGGTTGGAAATTACTTAAATATCGATCAGTCCCTAAATATTATTTAAGGTAACATGGCCCATCTGCAATCTTATCATTAAAGATAATTAAAAATAATTAGTTGATAATTATGAATAATTAATTTTTTTGAGATAAAAATAAATTCAAGTCAAAATAAAAACTCTGCTGTAGTTTTATTTTTTGATGGAAGACAAAATCCTCTAGTATAGACTAGAAATGCTCTTTTAAAAAATAGAAACAAGGCAGATGATGTAAGATTCATCTTTTGATATTTTTATAATTTTTTTAATCATTGGTTGTCTCAATTTTTTTTATTATTGATTCGATTGGGCTTGAGCAATGACTGATTAAAATTTTTTTACACTACGATCTTATTGACGCATTATTGTTTAAAGATGTTGTGTGATTAGCTAGAGGGACAAAAAAAAGGATCCAAATTTGTGAAATATGGTTTACCAGAGAACGGTATGCATGGCCATAATTCTCATGCACCATGACATCCCAGGTGTGGGCATTCAGGGCATTTGCATCGTTGCGCTACCGTCGTCTCTGTCCCATTTTTTGATGAGAAATTTCTCGACGTACGACTCATCTAAGGCTTGAAATGAACATTCAACATACATTACGAATATCTACATTTAATATATAATCATATAGGTATATTATTATATATTAGATGCATATATTCATAATGTATACAAAATGATTATTTGGACCCTCAGATGTCTCCTATATTTTTAATGGCGAGAAGAACAACTAAGATAAGCCTTGATAGCATAACAATGAAACTCCTTAGCATCTTTATAAATTGTTGTGATCTTCCATCAAGAATTATTTAAACAAGATTTTTGGAACATGAATAGAGTATGTTAAGTGGGTCCCTCTCATGTTCTTTAAAAAAATGACGAATTAATCAAATAAAATACCAGATAATAATAAAATAAAAATACAAGGCCCCAACGAACTAACCATGAATTAAAATCGGCAAGCAAGTACACATTTTAAAATTTTAGCAAACAAAAAAAATAAAAGAATGCAACAATAATCGCGAAACAATCCACAACGATCCCAAAATGCCCCCCTATTACACCCGCGCCATCCGTCCGCATCCCATCCATCGCCTCCGGTGACCGGACTCCGACGCACCTAGACGTAATACACCAAAACAAGGAGGGCAGTTCGGTCACAATGGAGGCAAAAGGTCTCCGCCACGTCTCCTGCGAGATCATCGCCGCAACATCACCAGCCGCGGACGATGCCCTTGACCCACCGGAGGCCCTTGCGGATCGAGGACTTGACCTTGCTCTCCACCGTGTAGGCCTTGTATCCCGCCACCCTCCGCCGCCGCTTCGCCTCTGCGTCCGCGGCACGCGACGGCGCCGCCCCCGACGACGACGTGAGGACGCCCCCTCCCCCGACCGCCCGCGGCCGCCGCACCACAGGCGGCGAAGGAAGGCGGCAGATATTCGTCTGGCTGGCCTTCCCACTCACGACCTCCAGCCCCCGGCCATCGTCGTAGGGACGGAGCGAGGCGGGGTAGCCCCGATCGAAGTCGCGCATTGGAAAGTGGAGAAATTGGGGATTCTCGAAGGCATTCAAACTTCCAGGGCTCGGGTTAGGATTAGGATTTCCTTTTTTTTTTTTTTTTTTTTTTAATTTTTTAATTAGAGGAGAAAGAGGGAGAGGGAAGAGAGAAAGCGAGGACGAGGCGGAGCACGGGATTCGTGCTGGCGCGTGACGGATGGTGGTTTTTTGTTTAGGGAAGAACAATGGATATTTCGGGAACGGTTTTGGCCTTTCAGAAATTTGGAGCGAGTGCGTCAAACGTCGTATCTGTCTTTAAGGAAGACAGATTACGCATTGCCTAAAATAGGGAAATTGGGAGGATGCATGAGAGCATTTGGCTGGATCTATTTTTATAGTTTTTTTTCTTTTTTTGTTTTCTTGACAAATCCACAGTGTGGTCAAGGAGTGATCCTATTAACATGGTCTCACATAAAGATGAAGTCCTGAAAAACATAGTTATATGAAACCTTTTCTTTTGATTGTTTTTCATGAAATCTATTTTGAAAGTACTATCGAGTCATGAAATTTGAATTCTTTTTTTTTTTAATAAAAAAAAACAGACCCTCTGTATATTTTATGAACACTTCTTACACAAATAGTCCTTATTTATTTAGCTGAGAATGCATAAAATCAGCTTTTACTGTATTATGTTTTTATAAAGCTCATTAACAATTGAACAACTGCAAAGCGACATATATTATCTTTATGGTCTACTCCGGGGAGTTCAAGAGATTTAAGTCATATGCATTTATAAGATCATGCTTTGCATATGTGAATGATGTTATGCTTCTCTCATATTGTATTGTTTTATGTTTGTTCTTTGAGGAGGAGGTAAGCTATTTAAACAAGCATTACACCACAAAAGGATTTTGGTTTTTCCACCAAAAAAGGAATTAAAAATTGTGACTAAAGAATAAAGAAAGAGGTTATGGTCAGTTTCAAGAGTGAACGTCTTCATCTTGGCGATCCTGTTTGGCTTGAGGAGCCAACTGAATCATTTATTTTGCCGCCTCTACCTCTGGATGGAAAAATTCTTGGAAGAACCAATCATAGAGCCAAGAAGCACATATGAAAATGCTTAGAGGACTACTAATAGAGTTTATTCTGCTTCATAAAACTAACTCGCTCATCATAACTACATAACTTACATTATATCATTTTAGAAGAACATCTATCCATAGCCCACTGCTACTCTAACAAGACATCATGAACATTGGAGCTAATCTGTGGCATTATCTGGAACTGATACCTTGCTTAACCTACTTGGTACTGGCTTGGCATCTCTCCCTGCAACCTTTCTACCACCAACCCGCCGCCTGTTCGATCCATACAAAGCTCTTTGCGCCACCACTCCCGAGTAAGAATACGCCGCACTATTGCTGTTCTGCACTCCTTCAGCACCCCGCATGCCTGTTGCTGTCGGATGACTCTGGTTGGCATTCGAGGCCTCGATGGCATCGTTCATGCTTCAATGGCAAGCTTATGTGGCAGGAGAGGGAGGAACAGCTGGAGTCTCTTTAGCCTGGTGATGTGGAGCCAGCCACCGGTGCGGGATTGTTCTTATAGGCAGCTAAAAGTGGAGGAATCCGATCATTTGGGCGGCTCCGTAAGAAGACAAATGGTGATGGCCGAAAGCAGGATCCTTTTATCATTACTTCAATGGTGAAGGTTGTGGAGTATTCTTTGGATGTCTTGGAAGATAAGAAAGTGCACCGGCCAGCAGGGCTATATCTTTCTAGGGGATGAAAAAGTTGGAGGAATCTGAGAATGTTTGCCTTCCACTACCTTGCATGCTGTGACTTGGGATCATTCCTTGCCTATTAGAAGGCTCACAAAAGATTCAGTGCTTGATGTGGTGGACCCACAAGAAATGGGCGATGGAAGAAGACTTGGAGCTGAGACACTTTACTGGGGCCTTGGCTTTGATTCTTTGGACATTTGCACTTGAATTGCATCTCTCAAACCATCTCACAGGTACTGCAAGCCTGAAAAAGGAACACTTCCCTGAAAAGGATGAAGCCAGGTACCACCATTTTTATGAGCTTTTTCTGCACCTTTCTCATCTCAAGTAGGGCATCATTCTATAAACCAGCTAAACCACCAAATGAGCTTATGCCACATGGATGCCATGGATACACGCCAACCACAAGAATATAGACTGCCAAGCTTTGTAAGAATAATCATAACATAGAAACTTTCATGATATATCTCAATAACAATGAGGATAAGCCAAAATAAGAGGTGGTTAGTTCATAATACCAACACAATCGATGTTTTGGTAGATAATATGTGGGGCTCATTAGCCCGATGGATGTTATTTAAAAATGAGCTGGCGAAATATGTACATGATTTGTGTGAGCTATACTTTAATATATATGCCTTTCATGTGTGAGAAGCCAGCCCCACACCAGAGTAGAATCTCCAGTAGCACAAACGCCAATATGCCCCACCTTTTGGAATGGCATATAGTCAGAAGCAATGATTTAGTCAAACCCACCCGCAAGATATTTTTTTATTGCGGAGTCTTTGATCTGAGTTATTTTAAACATAAGAGATTCTATATCAAAGATAAACATATAGATCAGGACAAATCAAATTCAAAAGGATATCTAAATTTTCTTTGGTGAAATTTGGGGACCAAATTTATTTTCCCATATTGATAGTGATGACTAGAAGCTAACCAGCAATCATGATCTGGCCTTTCGTAAGTGTCTTTTAGGGAGATAAAGATAGACATCCCACAGATAATTCTTTAGAAAAATGAAGAGCAATCCCATGCTGTTTTCCGGTGAACGCCAATAGAAACCTTAAATAGCACACAGCTGGAAACAGCTCAGAAGAAGCCAAAACACAAAAAACTAGGGCATGAAACATGGCCTTCTGCAACAACATAAATGGCCGCCTGAATGGAATGACATCAATCCGCATGAAACATGGTTAATAGTGTTGGAAAGTAAACCCAGTTTAATGAAGTGTTCTTTTTTGGTGACTTAATAAAGTGTCTATTACAACATTAATTGCACATATGCAATTAATGCCAGAAATTGCAAAGAAGATAACAGCATACTCTCAGACAGCAGCAGAACAACCGAACAAGCAAAGACAATGCAATGGTCACATGACAGTCATTGAGAGGCATTTAGTCCAATATGTTTTCAGTTAGAAAAAATGGCAACAGAAAAAGCAAATGGAATGCAATGGTCACGCGGAAGCCTCCACCTCCCAATCTTATCTAACAAGTGTCGAAGATTTTCAGTTTATACTTCTGATTGAAAGCAGATAGTACCCAAGAGGACCATGCAAATGAGAAAAGAGGACCACTCCAAGAAAAATATAGAATATTCATTTGCAGATTCTTCTGACATCCAAACCACTCGGGAGACATCCATTCTGTATAGTTGATCATCTCGTCTGGATAAAGCCTGCCTTGAAGTAATCATTCGATCTCCTCAATCATCTTAGGCATGGTTGCAACCAAAACAGGAAGAGGTCTTCTTTTTTGAAGGGTTCCTATTAACTACAACTTGATTTCCCTACATTGAGACAGTTTAGACAAGCATCCCAGTCGACTTCTTGGGGAGAATTTACAAAGATGACAATATGATAGTCTTAGATATGAACGAAACAACCAAAAAAGAATGCAATGGTCACAAGAAGCTCATTGAGGCACATTTGGTCTAATATGTATATAATTAGAAAAACTAAAGAACCTAATTTCACTATCATGAGTGATGTCAGACGAGCATCCTAGTCAACTTCTTGTTATACAAGGCTATCGATTTTCAAGCCAAAACCAAAAGATTGCCCAATCTAACACAACATGACACTTAATTTGTTACTACCAAATTCAGAACATAGGATTATTTAGGTAATTTATCATCTAATGCCATGCAGTAATTAGATTTGTCCATTGTGACCTGGATGTCATGAGTTTGCAACATGGAAATAACATTTCTGCTCATAGAGGTAAAGCTGCCTACATCTGACCCTCCCTAGATCCAGCAATGGCGGGAACCTCTTGCACTAGGATGCCTTTTTCCTTTTTTAAATCATCTGATGCCTTGCTTTGGAGTGATGACACTCACGATGCAGTATATCAGAGTTCAGATAAAGCCAGAAACTCCTGTTGTAAGAAACATGTAGCTCAATAAGCATAATGGCTTGCTAAAAGGCATACCTCCAACTCCAAGAAACAAAGATATGCTACTTAGTTAATGTAACTGCTTTCTCACAAAATTTAAGATATAAATTTTAGACATTCGTATGTTTATTTTCAATACCTACTAACTCCATTATAAATCTGCAGAGCAGGACCGAAGAAGTCATGGACCAGAACAACATTCTCTGAGCATAACTCTACAGCAGAAAAGACCAAAAACAAGCAACTGAATTTAGCAAAGGTACGAATACTACTGCTACCATCTCTACTACTGATGTTGCTATTTTTTTTCATGCCAACAAAT
Source organism: Elaeis guineensis (assembly GCF_000442705.2). Taxonomy (NCBI): domain Eukaryota; kingdom Viridiplantae; phylum Streptophyta; class Magnoliopsida; order Arecales; family Arecaceae; genus Elaeis; species Elaeis guineensis. The sequence continues at coordinate 180,044,826 of NC_025993.2, read as the reverse complement.
CAAATAGCATGTAGATATCAAATCACACACACACACACACACACACAATAAAAAAAAAAAAATAATAATAATAAATTCACAGCTTCAGGCGAATCTGTAACCCCATCTTAGTGCATTGTACAATGCATGATTATATGTCCAAATTGTCATCAGCAAGACATGTTACAGCAGCCTCAGTGAACTGAGTGTGATTCAACCAACGAACAAAATTTAAAAGAAGTGATTAGTATGCAACTTTCCTGTTAAGGCAGAGCATAAGACAATATAAAGATTATGAAAATATTAAAATGGCAAGGTATCCACATATCAGATCAGCTAATTCTCACATTTTCTACAACCATACTGAATCTATATGTGATTGGTGAGACAATATCCCTGCATCATTAGATTCTTGACATGATATTGTCTAAATTGAAAGAAAATATGGATGCATATGTAACTGCAAATCTTAATAAACTGCCAGGGTCAAATGGAGCAAGGAACCATCCAGGTGATTTTAGTAGAGGGGATTCAGAACCAGGAGAATTAACACTGCACTCCTAGCAACATGAAATGATAGAAAAGCTTCAATGAGGAATTAAACATAACTACTAATGAATAGTGAGTGCTAAGACATAAGGACAACTAAACAATCTGTTTTACTTGAAGAAAAATCAACTAAGGAACCTTTGTTCTTTTATTGACTGGATTCTGATGTAGGTGTTTTTCACCGAGAAGAAGTTGATCATCAAGCCAATGCACTGCAAGGAGGGCCAGGACTACCTCTCACTCTACACTGCACCTGTCAGATGAAAAACATGCACGTTAAGATGGTGGGAGGTTCAACAATCAAGAAACACATTATATCCATATACAACAAAATGAAATGCACACATCTTTCAAAGCACAGGACAAACTATACCCCTCTGATTAACAGTATCTGCAGGAGATAACCACATAGGAAGAAAACAATAATTCAAAGCACACCAATGCATTGCGCAATGGATGTGAAGAAGTAGGCCGTTATCGCAGCAATAGTGAGCCAAGCTAGTATTTGCAGCAGTGGAGGAAGATAAAACATGAAAAGGAATAGCAGCACAGCCAGAATCCAACACTACAGTATAAAAAAAAAGAATTCTGTAGAAAAATATACAGATGCAACGTGCAACCACCATTATGGCAGAACCAACAACCAAGAAGCCTAGACAGTAGTACTCCATCGAACGCATCAAAAATTAAAGATTACTCTTCAAGTTCTTTCCATACATAACATACAATAAATCCACAATCAAGAATAGAGCTCAAGAAAGCGAACACTGCAGGATTTACAATAATAGTTGGATTTCAGGCTGTGACGCTCAAAAAGGCACATCTTTGAAGGAGGAAGAGCAATAAAGATGGTCTGTGAAAAAGGACAATAAAAAGCATTCAGAATTCAAAACTCATTGAACTTCCAAACAAGAGGATTCAGTTAACACTAGAAAACAATTAGGTATGCTGAATGTATTTGAGACCAGGACAACAATGGCAAAGTGCAAAAAATATATTTTATTAACAACAAGCTCCGAAGGATGGATCGCAAGGGTAGGAATGGCCAACTGAAGATATAAAATTCAAACAGATAAAAAATACAGTAAATTTAAATTAAACGTCTCATCAAACAAGATGGACAAGGAAAACCTGCATTAAACTAGGCACTTAGTACACAAGCAAAGCTTAATTCTCCAATGGACAAAAAATAGGCAACTGACAAACAATCAAGGCTCAAGGGAAATTGAGTTAACATTCAAACACACTATATTAGCATGTAACTAATGCATGAATAAGAAAATATCAATCAGCAAAATGATAACATGCAGCGATAGATAGTGACAGCTAATTAAATGCTAATCTATATCATTATCTGTAGTATGCCTAGCCATCATATACGATATATGACAATTCCATAGGTCAAATTATAACAAATGTAAAAGTATCCACCTAAAAGCAGCATATAAATGTTAGCAAACAGTTGGCATCCCAATCTGGCAGCTAACAACAAAAGTATATGTGGGCAAAAGAGAATTAGTTATCGAAAACAACACTAACAGGGCAATTAAGAAGATGCATCTTGATTTGTGGTGCTGGAGAAATCTTGTTCAATGCATTGAAACAAAGAGAAGAAATTTGTGTCACATCAATCAGGCAGCGATGCCTCAGCAAATCTTGCAGCAGCAACCCCAAAAGAAAGAGCTTCAAAATAAAAGTGATACATGGTGATGCATAACAAAATAAAAAAAAAAAAGTAGTTGGTTTATCCTTTTTTTTTAAAAAAAATGTGTTTTACTAGACCAAACTAAAATAACAATTTTAGGCCTCACACCTCTCCTCTTGGACAGGAACCATCATTTTGTTTCTGAGCAAGGCCCTGATCAAATTGCACTGCCAAGTTGCTGAAGTTGCATGAAGCAAAAATAACAACATATGTTTATCACAATGTAGATAAGACAATCCCAACTGTTGGACATTTAACAAAGAGAGAATAACAACACATCTCCCATTCGCAAATGAACAGTTTATTCTCAAAGTAACTTAATTCGACTGCACAATTCGAATCCTTTTTACACCTCTTAGAGCTATTCTACAACTACTATAGCAATAATTATAAGATAGTGATGGTGGAATCAATAGAAATGGAACGTTCATTACTAAGTAGAAAGAAAATGAGTTCTACTTCACTACTAGTAATAGCAGTTGGGACATTGTAATAGTAATAACTATAAGATATCAGAAATAGGGAGTCAATTTGAACAGAATTCTAATTAGTAACTTAGTTTTACTTCGTAAAGACCACCAAAATAAATAAATAAATAGATGCATCAAGATTTGCCTCCAACAAGGAATCAGACATGTTGATTATAACTTTGGAAGTGATAAATAGGCAAAGAATTCACTCACAATACCTTGACCGCCAGATAAAGAGAAAGAAGGGCGTCACGAAGTCCGGCAGGGTCACTCCGAACAGAGGCGCGTCAATCGTCGACGGGAACGCCCTTCCGGCATCATCCATGAGAATCATCAAGTAAGGTTAGAACCAAATCAGAAGAAAATTCCAAGAGGAATTCTAGGGTTTCGATGACTGGTTTGAACAAATTTAGGGTACCGCGGAAGACGTCGAGGGACGCGAGTCCTTGGCTTGGATCGGAGGCGTTGCCGGGATTCGGCGGAGCGTCGTCGGCCACCATCACTGGCGGCGGTGGAGGAGGAGAGGAGCGGAGCCCGCTTGTCGACGACGACGACGGAGTCCATCTCGGGCTCTCTGATGGCGCGCGCGCGCGGAGGCACCGCTCGCGTCTCGCGTCCAATGTCGGAGCCTCACGTATACGTACATGACTAGCTCATTTCATGCATGCTGCCATTCCATCGCAACATCGTATATATACATCCGGCATATTTAAAGCCGGTTTGGAATGAGGATAAAAAAATTCGGGGATAATTTCTAAGGTAGGCAAGGATAGTGAAGGATAATGCAAAATGGCTGTTCCGGATGCAGGTTGTTTTCCTTTATAATGCCTATGCTGAAATATTGTTCCGATTTTTTTCCAATGATAAAGAGTAGAATAATTCAATTTATCCAATTTATCCAAAAAAAAAAAGAAACATGATGAGAGTGAAATAAGGTGATTTCTTATAGGATTGGACAAGTTTTCCCTTCCTATTCTCTCTCTCTCTTTTTTTTTTTTGGTATAATGTGATGAGAAATGTACAGTGATGAATTGGGACAAGACATAGTGGGTCTTTTTTTTTTTTGAGGGGGGGGGGGGGAGCTAAAAAGATGTAGAGGATTTTTGGGAAGAAAAAATTGGCCGATAGCAAGATTTTTAGCTATGCTGTATATTAAAAAATTTATGTAAGTATCGTATATTAACAGCACGTGAGACATGGTATACATGATCCCAATAAGTTGGAAGGAATGACAATGAGCTAACAAGGTCACGTAAATGGTGCTAGTTGATAAAAGATAAATGTACTTCTTGATGGATGGTGCAGGAAATTTGATTAAGTTGTAGGGCTTGGTCTAGAAAAATAATTATGATACGATCTACAAGTACAAGTAATATTTATATTTTTTCAAAATTTGACAAGATGGATATGTTACATAATAATATTTTATTAATGCTGTTTGGATGATATCATCCAACGATTCATAGAGTTAGGAGGGTTTACTTTTGTCTAAATCTGATATGATAATATATTAAAAGATGCAAGGGTGGCCTTACATGAGATATGGGCTCTAATACGAAAACAGCATCAATCACACTTTTTTTGATGCCATAATAAGCCGTTAAGATATTGTATAATGTAATATAACAAAAATAGTATTCGATATTAATCTATGATTCGATTAGAAAAAATGGAAGTATACACCCCTAAAATATCAGATAAGGTCTATGAGGTATAAATTTTATTTTTCACAAAGACTCTATGTTGATTGTGAAAAATTAATCAAAAAGCACAAAAGATAGGTCACCTACAGCCACTGCTACAAGAGGGGCAGAGTCCAGAACGGTATGTAGTGTAATTTAACTATTGCATTTTTGGCAAGTGATGGAGCAATATGAAAAATATTGATTGTATTAGACATGGAATTTAGTTTATCGCGTATGAAAATAACAATTACTGAAGGCTTAACACAAATGCACCTCTATGGTTCATAAGATTGTTGAAGCAATGTAAAAATAAAATACTAGGATAGGTTACATTTTTCAAATGATAAGGGACATGATATCTTATAAATGATGCAATAGTAGCAACTATGGAGCCATATCAGTGATGGTTCATGTAATGGACTATAATGAAGCATATTAAAATGGTTTCCTACTACGTACAGGAGGATTTTTATAAATTATTGAATGCAAGTGTAATAAATATAAATCTCAATGAAATTTTTGTAATCTACTCTCTTTTTTTTTTCCCCATATCATCCAGGAGCAATGGAATGTAATATGAATTTAACACTACATAATCCAGATGATTTTTTAATGTGAATTGTTATGTTTACCGTAACCATTTCACACTACCAGTAATCAAGAATCAAGGAGTTCGTAGAGTTTTCTTTTATTATGCATGTGAATCGTTGCGCTGTGGTATATACACCTGCAGGGTCTTGCTTAATCCAAATTCTACTAATTAAGCCATCCTTTTATATGTGGCTAGTTTTGATTATAGAGACCTGCTGAAGGAGATAACAAACGCCTCTAAAACTGCAGCATATACTTTAGAGTGCAACGGACTTCATGGAACCCTGTGGTCATTGTTGACAACTTGTGTTCACTCTTCTTTAGCCCCCGTCTCATGACCATATGATAGTATTGCATTCATGACCATACAGTAGTATTGCAACCGATTAGATCGCCATCCACAGGTTATGGAGAATACCGACAAGGTCTGGCCACCAAAATCTGGCTTCATGTTTTTTATGGTAGAAAATTAGCTTTATGCAAGGATGTAACCAAAGTGATCGTTTTATGGAAATCATGGTCTATATTTGTAACATAGTAATACTACAACTCAAACTAGTTTATTTACACACATTTAAGAATTTGAAAATCATAAACAATTATAACTTCTAGTCATAATAGTTCCTGCTTTACACATGCATTTGCATGTAAATACTTACTAGTATATCTATACTATATTTTATGCATAAAGATAACAGCGTTGAATTGAAGACATATGCTCTTCTAATGCCGTCTGTCAAATTTAGTTCGAGGATCCCACTCATATAAATCATAATAATGTGTTAATAATCTCAATTTTTCACGGTTAATCACCATACTTGCTCCCGCCTTCCCAATGGCCTCTTTTTATAAGAAACCCACGTGCTTTTTTTTTTTTTTTTGAAAGGTCACAGATCGCCGGATTTTATTCAAGTCTCGTAATTGATTACATTTGCCAGCTTTCCAACCTACCTAAAGATTCACGCTTTAAGCAAGGATTGATTGTCCGTTCACAACCGACCTCTTTTTATAAAACTTTTACCTAAATTGGCCTCTATCTTTTTTTTTTTAATTTAAAAATAAATTATAAAACATTCTATCAATTTTAGTATAATTTTATATAACTCTTCGATTTTAAAAAATATCAAATCAATCTTTCAAATTTGTAAGATATTCTTAAATAATTTTGTCATGTATTTACTAACAAATAATATTAGCTTTTCATTCTAGTAAATGAAAATGTCTCTTGTTCGTATAGAAAGGATCGCCGATGAAAAAAAAATGAAGGTAGAGAGAGATGCTGTGAAGGAAGAGAATAGAGTCACGGAGGTTGGTGTGGAGGGAGAGGACGGCATCGAAGGCCTTATAAGTAGGATTGAAGGAAGAGGAAGAAGAAGTGGAGAAAGGGTAAGGAGGAAAGGAAGGGAGAAGGAGGGTCATCAGCGAGGAAGAAGCAAAAATGAAGGAAGAGAGCTTATGGATGGATTTAGAGGAGGACAACGAAGAGGAAAAATAGATGGAGAGGAAGGGACAGAAGAAGAAAGATAGATCATCAACAAGAAAAGGACAAAGGTGAGAGAGCCGTCACAAAGAAAGAGTCATGGGAGAATTTGAAGGAAGAGGAGGAGAAGCAGAAGTGAGTGAAGAGTAAAAAGAGAAGAGGAAAGGAGAGGTTGCCAAAGATGAATAGATGGAGATGGAGAGAAGGCTCAGGGGTTGGCTTGGAAGAAGAGAACAAGAAAGAGAAATAAAAGAGGAGGAATAGGAGAAGGAGAAAGAAGGAGTTACCAACGAAAAAGGGACAAAGATGGAGAGAGCCACTGTGGAGAGGAATGACTTATGGACGGGATTGAAGGAGGAGGAGAAGGAGAAGAAAGAGGAGGGAGAAAAGGGATTGCCAGTAAGATGTGCGAAGATCAAAGGAGCTATCATAGAAAAACAAGGTGTATAGGCAGATTTAGAAGAGGAGGATGAGAAATAAGTGAGAAAAAAAGAAAGGAAAAAAAAAGATAGGTCATCAGCGAGAAATGGAGGTAGACAGAGCTACCGTGAAGGAGGAAGGCTCATAAGCAAACTTAGAAAAGGAGGATGATAAGAAGAAGAAAATGAGAAGAAAGAGGTAGAAGAAAGAAGAGAAGAAAAAAGGAGGAATGTCAGCACCGAAGATGAAAAATTTGAAAAATTATTTTGGCACTCAAAATAAAAAGAATATAAATAAAATTAAATTAAAATTATAAAAATATTTTTATAATTTATTCTTAATTTAACTCACCAATAGATTGGATCTCTAAATTTGAGTTTTAAAAAGACGGCGCTCTTTCCCTCACATTCTATTCGTGCATCGCATTTACCTGGTTATCACTTTGGCAATAAGAATGACACAGAAATTACATCAACAAAAAAAAAAAAAAAAAAAAAAAGGGATTCTACCCAAACAAAAGGAAAAAAAGACACCAACAAAAGTATAGATGGGAGATTTGTCTTGTAGTTTGGTCTGATATGTAAAATGTTTGTCATGGTAGAACCAAAAAGAAAAATCTACGCATTGAATCTTTTTCAGACAGCAATAAGCTAAATCTTTATGATGGTTAAAATACATCATAAAGCAAAGTTTAGGAACACCACTTAGGATATCACCCTTTGCATACGGCGACCCCAATGCACAGAAATTCCTTAGGACGGATTTTTCTAATGAGATTAGTTCGTAAATTTCTTTTTGGTTTTCCTGAATACATATTTTCTTATTTCTTAAAAACTAGGATGAAAAAACATTTCCGGCCAAAATCAGATTAATGGCGGAAGCTGAACAAAATCTTTGATGCTAACATCCAAAAGACAAAAACTTCAAAATTTGTTATTACAGTATTTATTAAGCAATTATCCAGAAAATAATAAGATGACAACTCACAGAACTAGGTTGCATGAGCGAATCATCTATTAAGTAATTTACACTTGAAATGATCATGTGTTAGACGTGACCTAGTTTAGAGGCAAAATATTTATTCTAGCCAAGCTGGATTTGCCAAACTGTCAAAGGCCTCCAACCACTCCCTACTTGATTTTTATCAGACAGGTTATTTCAACTTTGCAATAACCCCAAAAAAAAAAAAAAGTTTTATGGTAATGCAACCCAACACGCTTAACGTCATGTTAATTCATTACCTTAACAGATAAGAACTGTCCCAATTTCAAAATAACAGCAAAAGTAATGCTTCAGCTCAGTTATTTCAGTTGCTAATGGAATTCTAGTAAATCTTCCCCTTCCCACCAACCCTTCAAGTAGTTCATCATACAGCTCCAGACTCGCTTAGCTCCACAGACAATCTCCAGTATTACTCCTAAGATACGTCAACGCCGAAGCAATGCACTACAACACAAGGAGCATGCTTCACCTCGCAATCAGGTCATATGCAAGCCCAGAAGGAATCACTGCCAAGATGAAAACGGAGCAAGAACAAAGGAGAATACAAAAGGGAACCTTCTGTATCCCTCCTATGGCTAAAAAAACAATAGCACAAAATCAATTCTGTGCGGTTTATACTGCCGCCTGTGGACAGACCCGTGTGGACAAACTTCTGTCCCCCTAAGGACAGGGTTTGATGTTGCTAGATGCAATACTTCATCTCTGCCTCAAATAGTAAAATAGAGCTTTATTCTAAAAGCTTTCTTTGTAAATCCCACAGAAACGATCTTACAACGATACCTATGCAAAACATATAAATTGTGGGATAAAAAACGCTAGTGTGATACAGGCAAAAGTAGTAGAAACTATATGCCATGGGCGTTCAGGATTGCAGGTCCAGTACCAGGATTTAACCAATACACCATCTAATTAGGAAAGCGACATTTACAAACCTCGCAAACTCTCACCTCCTAAATGTATTGTAGTGGGAGATGAAAAACCGGTAATCAGGATGATCTACACGTCGAATGCGAAGCCACTGGTCAGCGGCTTGCAGCAATGAGCTTGCTAGCTGCCGTTCATGCAGTCCATTGGTCATCCAAATAGATCCCCTGAGCTTGTATGAAGCCAGCCCAAACACACGCAATGGCAGTTTTGTAGACCTATCTGCGGAGCTGCTGACATTCCTAATACTACAAGAGTTAGTAACCTCCATATGCACACCACCTGTATCTGCCAAAAAGAAAATTAAAAAAATTAAAAATCTGACACATGAAACAGCATGAGCTCAAACACCTAAATCTATATCTCTACTATTATGGTTCAGTGGCTGCAGGCATTAGGCGACCATCTACATCCGATACAAGGTCACATTGTTGACTTTCAAGAGGATATATAAACCTGTATGCATCATCCCTATTCATACACTTTAAACTAACCACTATGGTATTCAAACCTAAGTCGGTGTAGCATCATCCCGGTAACCATCAAAATGTGCCAGCTTTCTGAGATATGCATCCTTGCAGTCTCTATTTTGAATACTCAGAAAGTAGATAATCATGGGAGATGAGTTCTCCGAAAAACTCTAGTGATACTACTGCACCAGCAAATCATATTCTTCTTAGTGCTAGCATATTGTTCATTCATGTGATACAATTTTGCATACGGTGTTTCAACAGGTTTAAATTGTTAGTTGTAATCCATTAAACAAGTGTAAGACATGTTTCTACCATTGTGTATGCATTGTAACAGCGGCTAGAAGACATTTACTTGTTCCATTCCCCCCACCTCCTAACACTGCCACCCCCCCCCCCCCCCAACCCCACCCCACAAAAACAAAAAAAAAACAAAAAAAAAGAAGAAGGAATTTACCTTTAGGAGGTGCAGCCAGCCAGTGGAATGTCAAAAAGCAAGCATCCAGATCTTTTAATGTTGGTCCCGTCGGTATCCTATAAATTGGGTACCTGCAGCATAAACATCATATACAGAGATCAATAAGTGTATATAAATTACATCAACAAAAGTAGATTCAGAAAACATAGATCTGGCAGCACATAGCGTCAACAAAGTGGATGCTAGATGAAGCTGACAGGCACAGTTGTTAACAAAGATGAAAACAGTACCATGCAACCGACATCCAACTAGAAGAAAGCAGATCACAGCTCTTGTACGTCTTCAGCTCTGGAAATGTACTTGCAAGAATGGATATCTGTAACACGTCTGGAAAAGAGTGTCAGACAGACGCATTAATGGTGATCTATTAACTAGTGAAGACTAAACTTGCCTTGTCAGCTAAAGGTTCTCTTCCATATGGTGGATCCCTCTCCAGGTACTCAAATACCGGAAGGATTGCTGGATTGCAAGCCTCACTGTCATCGCTTAGAGAGCCCTCCTGGCCCACATGGCTCGTAGTTCCCAAGGATGCCATTCTTTCCCTCAATCGATCAGCTTCGCTCTCGCTACTGCCCTCACTGCTAGTATCCAGGTAAGGTTCCCCATCACTTTCCTCACCAGGTCGCCTTAAAATGAGGAAGAGATAATATAAATATATGACAAGAAATTTCAAGTAAGACCAAGCAATCATATCAAATGTTGTTCCTTGCACGCACAGCACTTAATGTTCCAGCATAATGAGAAAAATTAAAAATGTGTCTCAAGTTACTTTCTAGCGAGACATGTGCTACTTTATGACACATCAAATGCAGATATTTTTGGGTCTATAAACACATAAAGATGCTGTGTTTGTGTTCCAATATCATATAGTTAAGAATATCCAAGGTTTCTCTAGTTAGGCCTCTAACCAGACCAAATTAAAATTGAGACACAAATGCCACACTCACACACATGAGAATGATGAAGCATGCACTCAATATCTCTCTAAACTGCTTCACCTGACATTCAGATAAATGACAACTATTGATTTATTTTATTTTTTTTCCTTTTTTTTTAAAAAAAAAGCACTAATGGGACCAGTAGATCACCTATAAGGTCAATTCTTCTTAGCTTGCTTGTACCACTAGCTTATACTTTATGAGAAATTCATTATAGTATGTGTTATAGTTGGCAACCAGTGTCCAAATATCATGGTAACTTGAACACAGTTTTGTGTTCCTTTTTTTTGGGGGGGGGGGGGGGGGGGGGGTACAAAGGGTCACTTTTTCTCCAACATTCTATCAAGTACATATACATAACCACTCAAATCAGTACTGTAATATGACAGATCATGATCTACCCCCAAAACCCTTTTCAGCAAGCTGTATCGCTTTGCTTTAGAACTGTTTAATACAAATATATTAAGTTGGTTGTCAGTGTTCAAAAAAGAAAAATAAGAGCTAATTATTTGCGCATCATTGTATCTTCCTAGTGCTACCTGGATAACCTAAATTTAGGGTTTGTTTGACAATTAGCAAACTCAAACACTTAGGGCACTTCATGACACTCCTTGACCCTTCATAACATCAAACCATGATGCCAGTGCCATTATGTGTGTATTTGTCGCACTTCTCTATGAACCATACCAAGTTCAGCATAAAATGAGCAGCCATTTTACCAAATTTTATGAACTTAAGAGCATCAGTTAAGCTCATATTCACTAAATGCATATACCAATACATATTAACACATACATATATAATCAGACATATCCCTATGCCCAACTTTTTAAAGATCATTTGACACAAGTGTCATATGTCCATGAAATATTTTTTGTCAATTCCTTTTCATATTTTTCGAGTGCAGAAGGAATGCAGGAAGGATCATTATTCTCCTTCTTATTAAATTTCCACAGGGATAGATCCAAATTAAATATTTCTGAGCAGTAATAGTACACAGTTGTTTCACTTAAGAGTAATGAGGAAGGAATGAAAATTCTGTGAATTTAATAAACATCAAGAAGAAGAGAACAATTCAAACCTATTTAGAGTAAGTAGAGGAAATCCACAACCAACTGGACACGTAAGATAACAAAACAAAACCAAAGCTCAGAATGCTCAGGGTGAAAAGTACACAGGCTGCTAATCTAGTGATCCATCTGAAAAAAATTTGCTGTACTCCCAACAGCCAGTGGGTGTCTGTTCTATTAACAAGTTAGGCGGACCTAGAGATGTTACTGACAAAATACAGAGAATAAAATGCACATAATCAAAATGATCCATAGGCAGGCACAAACTGAGAGCAGATTTGGGTCTGAGTGAAACTTTAGAAATACATTTATTAAGCAGGAATTTGTAGAAAACTTACCTGAATATTATAAAATTCAAAAATTCTGATTAACTAGGATGCTGTTATACAAGGGACACTGGGGATGTGCCTTTTCCTTTTCCTTTTTTTTTTTTTTTTTTAAGTGACAGTAGATGACAGTCTTCGGAGAAGAGAAGAAGGCAAGAATCACAATAATTTCCCCAAAAAAAAGAAGGGTCTCGATAGGACAGATGACCGAAAAGAAGTTGAATTAGCCATGAAATATGTACTAGAGAGATGGTGTCGTGTGGATATTGAACTTCTGAGGTAAAGAAGATATTCAGCAATAAGAAAACCTTCCACATAAACAGGTACAGGGTAGATCAAGTACAATGTGGGAAAAGCTTCTGCTTTGCCACTAAAAAAATGTGATACAGCCACAACCAGAGATGAATCAAATTCCAATACGCACAGTCCAAAGAATACTCAAACCAGCTTCACAGACATGCATAACTACATTTCTCAAACTCTAGTAATATTATGATAACATCAAGTAGATTTTTTTCACTTCTTAAAGGAATTCTGACATGTTCCATCTTTGCAGGTTGACACTCAACCCTCTCTCTATTAAGTATAAAAAAAAAACATACTCATACTGAATCGAGACTTGGTATGGACAGCGTACCCACTCTCAGTACACTGAACCAACATCTATACTGGGCATACCAACACTGTACCAGCATGGTATTGGTGCGAGGTCCAATACCAAGATGGCTAACCTTGATGTATGATGCTTATTATTGGACAAAGGATGATGGTTGATGTTGCCAACATAGCCCCTATATAGCAAGGTTCAAGTTGCACCATGTATTTTTGCTCGATGCAGATGCCTCAAAACAAAATAAAATAGATATGCCCATTAGATGATAATATTTTTTTCCATTAAATAACTAATTTGGTTTTTGGTTTGCTTTGGGATTTATGCTGGACAATAGTACATGATTGTTGATCAAATTCTGTGATAAAATTGCAGGATTTCATCTTAAAGTTACAAAGTAAGATGACATGCTGCATGGTTGAGACTTTTAGCAAAAGTTTGTTGCAATGTTCATAAGAAACACATTAAAAAGAGATTTTTTTTACTAATCATGATAATGAGATAGTGAACATTTGCAAATGGAGTTGAATTATGATAACGCCCTTGATCTTTCTACAATACTAGAAAGATAAAGAAGATTTGAAAATAAGACAGTGAATGTTTGCAAGGACATGATCGGAAATAAGTCCACCTGACTACAAAACTAGAAGCTATCATGGCAGCATAGCTAAACATAGAAATTCAAGACAGATAACATATAGGCTAAAACATGCGCCAGAATATTCAAGCTAGCAGGCAACCTTTAAGTCACAGAATAAACGGGCAAACTTACTAAAATCTACAGGCATACTGGCAGAAATCTGAACAGAAAATAGGTTAACCCATTGATCATGACTTTAGTTTTCTGAACGATGAAACAGAACGAGGATTAGATATTCTAAGTATCCACATTATGGTAATAAGAGGATAAATGAAAGTGGTGAAAACAACCATAACACAAACACTAAAGCTACGGGCACTGGAAGGGTCAAAATATGCATGATGTCAGGATTTGTGGAACCAAGAAAAGGATATAATTTACCCAAAAAAAAAAATATCATACCCAACCTTAGAAGCACTAGTAATAAGGTAGTAACAACAGCGTTAGAAAGTTTCAAGAATCATGCTGAGCGATTGACATTTAAATTCCACTAGAGATAATTCTTACGATTTGATAGCAATTCAAACGCAAATGTCCGAACAAAAATCCATATTTTGTCAATGTTAATTCATCAAACACAACGGAGTTGCTGAAAAACGGCAAGCTCGAGAAGCAACCACAGGAAGAACATCATTGCAAGATAGGCCATCATTGTTATACCTCAATCTCAAGGACGGTCTCGACGGGTCGGCATATAGCTGGATGGCAGAGAGGTATGGCACATAGTACTGAACAACACGGTCGCTGCCATTTAACACTAGCGGCACTCCAGCACCATAAGCACTCCACTCCTTGAACGACTCCCAAAGATCTCCTAGGCAAAAATATGGCTTCGATTCCTCGCAGTCCTTACACCCCCTCAAGCTCGTCTGCCACAGTCCAAGATTACAACTAGTCAAACAAATAGATCATACTCAACCCTAGAAGCAAGAAAGACGGCTCCTTTCCAAAATCAACATCCTCACCTTAGGGAAGTACTGAGCGGGGACGACGGGGGTGGTGGACTCAAGAAACCGGTCGAGGTTCCCAGCAGCCGGCAGCGGCCGGGGAGGAGGAGAAGAGGAAGAGGAAGAGACCGAGGGCTTCGAAGAGGAATCGTCCGATTCGGCCCGGTTCTCTGCCACCTCGATCGGCGGCGGCGAGGCCACCGGGGACGGCCGTGCCTTCGGCTTCGCCGCCCTGGGTGGTGGCGATTGCCGCTGCCTCTGCTGCTGCTGCTGTTGCTGCAGAAGCTTCTGCTGCTCGAGCTGCCGCCGAACAGCAGGCGGGTTGTAGAAGCGATCGACGCTGAGGGCGCGGGCGGACGACGAAGACGACGAGGAAGAGCCCCCGGAGCCCGCCATCGGAGGTCGAATTCGAGAAATTCGACGAATTGAAGGCCTATAAGAGGAATCGGAAACCCTTGATTTGGGGGCGAAGGTCACTCTTGTCGAAGCTAGCGATATCGGTAATGGCGATCGGGGAATTAGGGTTTTGGATCTGGGGAAAGAGAAGGGGTGGTGAGAGGACGCCTGTGGTTCTCCGCCTCCTGTTCCTTATTTTACCCCTGTCATTTGGTTCTCTCTTTTATTCTTTCCGAACAGAAATTTCGCGGTCCCGTCACCATCCGGGACGATTAACCTCAGTATCCCGCGGTAGCCGGATGCCAGCACCCCCGCGGACAGGTCAGACGCGCAGCCAGACGATTTCAACGCCGAAACGATCGCTTAAAATTTCTCTGCGAGAGATTAGATCTCCCATCTCAACCGTCCATTCATATCGTCGTTGTCAACATTACGTTATTGACGGAGGATCATAGTACTGCTGCATACTTATATATATGCGGACCCCTGCTACTTGGATTAAATGCTGGATATTTCTTTTTTAAATATTATTTCGACTCGTTTCGTAACTTTCGTCCACGTGTTTAATTCGACACTGGATCTCTATTATGGCCCCCAGCTCTATTGAAAGAACGATAGTGCCCTCGGGTTTTTGGGTTCTAGAAGGATCTCGGACGAAATGCCTCGAATATACCGAAATTTCCGATCTGGAGTCAAGCGGACGGTTAATAGGGCGCGGTTTCTGTTTCGCATTTCATCCAGAAGAGTGTAGAAACTAGTAGAGTGAACTTAATGCGAGCTCCAAACTAAGAGGACCGCCAAATGAAAGCATCCGATGACTTGAACCTCGGCGGATGGACCAACGTCCTTGGCCGTCCAAATCATGAGCACGGTGATGTGAAATTTGGAAGCACTTTGATGTTGCCCGACAATTTGGATTAATTTGCAAAGAAACTCTTTCGATCTTTACTGGAGATGGCTGCTGCCATTGGCGAACTTGTAGATAAAGAAGAAATTAAGGTATAGTTTGCCGTACAATGATAGATTCGTACGCTGACCGATACGTTTAATTAATTCACGAAAATAGCCTCCTAATTGGGGAAAAGCTTCTCCTTTTCGTGAGTGGCATTCCTGTAGATATATACAACTTCAGGGTCGTACGCTGTCATCGGTTGATAGACTATCATACTACGCGGCAATTGACAGTAATAATTTACTAAACCGCCATTATGTAACAGATGAGGCTCTTGGAGGAGAGTAGCAATTTTGTAAATGTCTGGAAATGTAATGTCATATTTTATTTTTTTTTTATTGGCAGATAGATAAGGGATAGTGTACGAACGTTGTGGCCACCACACTCTTTATGGCCAGCGTAGAGGAGTTTGACTTCAAATTTGCAGTCCCGACTTTGTATTTAGTATGTCTTGGTAGACCACACCAGCTGGCCGGTGGAATGGATATGGTAGGGCCAATTATAGTCTAACACATGAGCACTTATCCTCCATGATGGGCCTATGACCAATTACGCTGTGCCCAATAGCTGATCACAGCTAGGAAATTGGACGTCCCTTTAGCAAAGAAACTAGACCCATATAGCAAGATTGAGTGTACCTGGGAAAAATGAACAACATTGTAATTTCATATTGAATGACTTGCAACTACCACTTGCTACCTCCTTTATGGCTTCCGTTCGTAGAATTGATTTAATCTTCAAAGAACAAACGCAAAAGAAAATAGGAGCTTCTACCAAATACAAATACAATGGTTATGAGAGGCTTAGGCTAAATAGTTACCCTTTTCATCTTTTTGGTGAGTGTTACATCAATAAATTTTAGATATTGATGGAATTTTTTTATTGAGAAAATGATGGGATCCAAAGAGTTTGGCGCTTGAAAATTGTATCTAAATAACGAAATGAGATATAATAGAAAATAAGCTAATAATCAAGAAAAAAATATGAAAGGAAATTTTTGAAAATATGAATATGTGAGAGAAGCTTTACATAACAATTGGCCAAGCATTAAACTCTAATGATTTCTTTGATAAGTAAATTAGGAGCCTTACTCGAAAAATTATTGAGTCCCAAACAAAGGATTCCTAATAGTGAGTAGCAAATTCAACATCCCAATCTACAAACACTAATATCTTGTTGGTAGATGAGGATTGTCCAAAATCAAAGCTATCGGATGATGAACCAAAGATCCAAAAGTAGAGGGTGAGCATTAGTATAGATTGCTGGGCATTGTGATTATAATCATAAAGTTGTCTTTAAACCTAATCAATGTAAGATCAAAATAGCAAGAACTAATTCCTTATTGTATGCACTTGCTCACTATACCATGTGCCAAAGTAAAATGATTGTAGATGATGATAGCATGTTTGGATACAAGATTAAGGAAACCAGAAAGCTTAATATGAGATATTTGATAAATGATTATTATGGAGCTTAAAAACAACGATCAAGATGGGCTCATTATTTACACCTTGGCTGGTTGCTGAAATTATGAAAATATTGAATTATGGATAGCCAAATAACATATTGCTTATACCTCACACCAATTGCTCGGCCTTTAGGATCGAGGCAATATAGAGTTGATATTGGTCAAATATTTTCTATATTCATCGTAATGAAGTTAATTATCTAGTATTTTCAAATTATTGATCCCAAAGAAAATAAATAAACAAGGAATAGTCATGTACTTTTTTTCTCAACTATAATTACTATATAGTATATCTTGACATACAAAAAGGCTTTAGATTAACACAAATCCTAAACCAATACAAAGTAACAATGTAGTTCTCTCCACATGCTACATTCTCTCCACTCTTCACTGGACGATCCAAACCGCTTCCTCAAGATATATGCAAATAAACGACTAGACTGAATCCTATGAACGAGATTAAATACCATATCCCCAGTTCCAGCTCCTTCACGCTCTCTCTTTTTCTTCTCCATGTTATAGGATCTCTCTCATAAAAATATAACCTGCACCATGGTAGCATGCAGAAGAATCGGGAAATATACATGCAAACGAAACGAAGATAGTTGGGGTTCTGACGATTTACATACCCGAAACATTTCTCTACCTCATGCGTGGGACCCGCTCTCTAGGAACGACCCCCGTTTGGCGGGTTCGTTTTTGGGTCTCTCATGTCCGAGTTCTCTCATGCCCGATTCCGAGTCCGTCAACAGAGAGCGGGCAAGCGAGACTGAGAAGAGCAAGAAAGAAAGGGAGCTTGGAGAGAGAGGGAGGAGCTGTAATGGCGTCGTTCTCCTCTCCTGGCCTCCCACCAAAACCCTAACCCTTCCCTTCGATACCCACTTTGATCCCTCTCTGGCCATGGGACCTCCGACTTCCGCTAGCGCCCAAGAGGGAACCCTAATTCCTTGATTCCTTGGGTTCCAGTCCCTGTAATGCCTGTGGAGCTCCACACCGCCGGAAACAGGGATCTCGACATCGGCGCCACCTCCTTTGGCTCTGGTAACCCCAAAGACTGCATCTTCTTGAGATTTTATTGCTTTTTCCGGGGTTTCGATTGAATGAGATGCGATTGGTTTGGACATTTATTGAATGTTTTGGACAATTTTGGGGGTCAGGGTGCATTGCTATTCTTTGCGTTCGTGCGTTGGATTCGATTGAGAGGAGAATTCGAGCCCTCGTGTGGTTAAAATAGTATCGCAGGTGCCACCTTTGCTCTCTTTCTACTTTATTTTTTTTACTTTTCTTTTAATTATATGATGTTAGTTTGTTTATGAATCTGGCTCTGGGGAATCTTGGGAAACTCCTGCGGGAAACATGGTTGAACCTATGAAACAAGAAGGGAAACTTCTGTAAGTCTGGTTTCCTATGGTTTCTCCATGGTTTCCCTATGATATCTGGTGCTTCTTGTACATTTATCCATCGTAATAGTTTCATTTTTCACATATTGTTCTTGACTTTCACCTTCCAAAGAATTGACCGTGCTATTTTCGTAACCTTTTGTATCTTTAAGCTGTGTCTTTCCTTAAACTACCATTGGATCCATCTTTTACTCTATCAATAAAGAACTGCAAAAAAAAAAAAAAAAGTACAGGAGAGGAAGGTTTTGGATTTTAGTACTAATCTTCTTTGTGTAGGGACCAATGAGCATAATTCTCTGGATATGTTTCACAGTTCTTAGATTCCTTGGACAGGTTGGACTAGAATCAACATCATGTAGCTCAAAATTGATAATTTAGGAGAGTTTACTAAGATTTTATTGTGTGCAGAGGTATTGTTGGTATTTGTTAGAAGTAGGTAATTCTTATTTTAATGGCCTACCAGAAATGTTTCTGGATGGTCAAGTCGCAAGATGAATATAATGACAACTTCTCCATTCTGATGGACTTGAGGACATTTTGCTTCTATGAATTCTGCATCTCTGTTTAAGCTTATTAGTTTCACAGATCAGGACCTGCTTTAGCTCTTTTACTCATATAATAATGTACTATTGTTTTTTTACTCCTTTTTTTTCCTGGGTGAAGTTTCTGATTAAGAAGTTGCTGTGATCAGAATTAGAGATGGTCAAGAGGGATTAGAATAATTAAAATTGTTTAAATAAAAAGGATGTAAGATCTTGGAACAAGTTTGATTATGTTTGATTATCAGTGAGAAGCTTGTTCAAAAAAGAGAATGCTGATAAATCACTACTGCAAAATTCCTGATCTCTGTTCATTTTACTTTCTTTTTTGCTTATATTTTTTAGTTGCCTCGTAAGAGGTAGTAGAACTGATACTGCCAACTACCCCTTGTAGAGTTGTTCCCCATCTTCTTTCTCCTTCCTTTGTATATTCATTATCGCTAAGTGAGCGTTCACAAGACAAGCAAGGGTGATTTTTTGGGAGAAAGGGAGAAAGCAGGGAGGGTAGTGAAACAATTAAAATTTCATAGGGAAGAGGAAGAACGAGAAAAAAAGAAACACTTTGATGCATTACAGTGAAATATTGTGAATTTTTATGAATTTTATGTAATTAAAAAATAAAATTCAACTTTGCCTTCAATTGGTTAATCTATGTTAAAATAAGTTGAGGGGGTGTGGTCTTATTGAATGTTTGCACAATTAGGATTGTCCAAGGCAAATCCTCACTAGCTGAATGTCTGCTTGGTTTGTGTTATTCAAAAGGGTTTTATATTTATTCTTACAAGTATCCCACAACTATAAATCAAAGTGGCCCATGAATTTTGAAATTGGACCGTTTGAGTGGTTGTATGAGCAATCCTTTCTTTATCATCATAATCAGAAGACTAGTGAGATTGGTTGCCAATCACGTTATGAAAAGTGCATATTTTTATTGTTTTATTTTACTTTTTGATATGTGCTTAGTCTGTTTTGTATAGCAATGTTTTCCATGTCTCTTGATCCGGCACAGTTATTTCAGACTATCAAATGGATGATGTCAATATCCTTTTCATTAAACTAGACAAGAAGATGCTTTTTATAAATAGTTACATAATACTTTTTCTAGTCTTCAGTTCTTTGACCATGAAAGTTTTTACAGAGGATGTCTCGAAGCTCTGCTTTTGATGAAGAACATATGGGGGCCAATGATGAGGGCATGGAGTTTCCAGCTATTGCAGATGGACACTTAGTGTTTGACAAGGATAGTTTAATTTTCAGCGAAGAAGATCAAGTACAACAAGAACTTGAGGTACAATTAGGGGAAGAAAGTCAATCTGATGTTAGTGCAACTGTGTTGTGGAAACATGTTATAAAAGGAAAAAAATGCGGAAATGCTCATGGGGGTTCTCATGTCTTCAAATGCAAGCATTGCCAAAAGATATACCATGGCACCTATACACGCGTTTATGCACATTTAATGGGGCACAAAAAAGGTGAAAGCAAAGGAATTGGCTATTGTTCTGTTGTAAAGGCGGACAAAAATCTACAAATGCAAATAAAGAGAGAAGTTGAGCATGTTGAGAGCTCACCGAATGTTGTTCCACTGAAGAAGTCAAAGCTCAATGCAGATTCTGGTACAGCATCAGCATCACAGGGACCCTCTTTAGCCCATTCCTATGTAGGTCCTTTTGAGAAAGATTACTCAACTCAAGATAGAGGTGATGTTGATTCTAAAGTAATACGCTGTTTGTGTGCTAATGGCATCCCTTTAAGTGTGTTAAGATCACCATATTGGGAAGAAATGGTATCAGCAATCAGTAGAGAATTGGGCTACAAAAGTCCATCTTATGAAAGAGCACAGACTGTCTTGCTGGAAAATGAAAGGGATAGGGTTGAAAGGGAACTGGATGATTTCAAGCAGAAGTGGTCTCTATATGGAGTTTCAGTCATCTCAAATGGTTGGACTGATGTTAAGAATCAACCCTTGATAAACTTCTTGGCCTCAAATCAATTTGGTTCTGTGTTTCTACATGCTCTTGACTTTTTATTGGTTGAGAAGTCCCAGAAGAGCATTTCTGATTATATGCTTGAAGCGATTGAAAAGGTGGGACCACATAATGTTGTTCAGCTAATCACAGATAATGCTGTGGATTGTGTAGCTGCAAGTGAGGAGGTGGCAAAAGCATATCCATACATATTCTGGAATCCTTGCATGGTTCACACACTAAATTTGATACTGAAGGACTCTGTAAGGGCCCTTCCTTGGCTCGAGGAGACTTATACGACTGCCAAAGGTATAGTGAAATATATCTTGTATCATTCCCAAGCTGCTGAAATTTTCCAAAGTTATCCAAAGTTAGAAGTATTGAAAGTTGCAGCCAGAGGGTGTGCATCACACTATGTTACTCTTCATCTTTTACTTGATATAAGGGAAGTTTTAAGGGCTGCTGTCATATCCGATCTATGGGAGGGATGGGCTAGTTTTCCAAACCTAGATGAGAAAGCAAAGCTTTCTGGAGATGATGTGAAGGCAGGGGTCATGTCTGATAATTTCTGGGAGGCAGTACATTTGGCTCTCTTTATAATCAAACCAATATATAAAATGATTAAGTTTAGTGATCAAGATGGCCCCCTTATTGGAGAGGTATGTGAGAGAATGGATAATATGTTGGGAGAAATCAAAGATAATTTGAGAGGACAAGAGGACATCTTTATGGTTGTCAGGGAAAAGGCCTATTCAAGGTGGAACAAGGCAAGCGTTCCTTTGCAATGTTTAGCCTGCGCCCTTACGCCAAAATATTATGATGAAGAATACCTCCAAATACCAGCTCCAGGTGGTAGGAAGAGATGTCCTCCAGGTCAGTTCTTTTTATTCTTTTCTTTCTTTCTTTCTTCCATTCTTTCTTTCTTTCTTTTCCTTTCTTTCTTGTCTGTTACTGAATTCACGTTCTCCTTTTACTGTTACCACATTTGACTATTTTGGTACAATGTTTGCATATTAGGCATACTTCCTGCCTTCAAAATGCCAATAATATTTTCCCTTATCATAATGACAGCCCAAGATGATGACATATTTGAAAGTGCGATGGATGCAATAGTCAAAATGCACCCAAATGATGATCAAGCAGATACTGTTCGTGTGCAGTTCATGTCGTTTGTAGAAAAGAAGGGTAAGTTCTCCTCTGCAACAGCAAAAAGAGATGCAAGGAATCCGAAAATCACTGTTTTGCAGTGGTGGAAGTTTCATGGAGGGGATACAAAGGAGTTGAGAGATATGGCATTTAGAGTGCTTGGACAATCAATTAGTACTTTATCTGTTGAGAGACCATGGAGCACCTATAGCTATATCTACAATGCAAAGCGCAATAGGCTAAATGGAAGTCGTGCTGATGACCTGATGTATATACATTCCAATTTAAGATTACTATCCAGGTAGAGTGCCTCTTTTTTTTAATTTAACTTTATATCAGAATGCTGATGCTGATTCTTTTTCCAGTATGGTTTCTTACCATCTACTTATACATGTTTAGGTTTAATTCAAATTATAAGTATGGTCCGCATAGAAAATGGGATATATGTCCAGAGCTTCCTCTTATGGATGAATCTGCTTTACAGTGGGATGATTTGTGCTTCGTGGGCCTCGATGATGAGGACTCATTGTTGAAACAAGTTGCTCACTCTAGTAATCCTATACAAGAGCTTTTAAGGATTATTGAAGATGTTCCTTCAAGCAATGATCAATGTGGCGAACAAAGTCAGATCGCTAGCTCCATGCATGCAAGTGGAGGGCGAGGAGGGAGAGGAGGCCGAGCTGGTGGTAGTAGTAGGCTTGATCCAAAGGGGAAGACGAAGAAATTCTTGTAATATGCCCTCTCTCTCTCTCTCTCTCTTTCTCTCTCTCTCTCTGAAGATATATAAAGGATTAGAAGATTTCATCTCAACTAGTTTTATGAATGTCAAAATCAAAGATGTCAGAAGTTTCTCTTTAAGATTTTAGAACTGACTAAAGTTGTTGTTACCCTCCATCTAAATTCATTTTCTCCTCAAAGTCACTAATGTGCAATACACAATGTGATCTCTGTTGTTTTTATTTTCTTTTTCTTGTTGTTTCTTTTGAATGTACTAGTGTAATTCACCTGTCTATTACCCATTCTTAAACTTAGTGGCTTTCTGAAACTTGAATATGTGTCTGTATTGTAAATTGAGTTAGCAAGATTGTTGAATTTAGCATTACTTGTACATATTCTTTTTTGAAATGTTGACGCATGACGTTGGAATTTGTTTAACAATGTGACCATGTTTCTCAGAAAAACATGTTCAACAATGACAAAGGTCAAGTTTCCAGTATGTTACTTTGAACTCATTATGTATGTATATATCTACCTCCTTTCTTTTTGGTCAGTTTTCTCTCTGATTGTGTTGTTTCTTTGATATTTCCTTTAAAAGCTATCTGCTTGGACCTTGGACAATGGTCATATAGACGTCCACAATGAAGTAACCTTTCCAAACTCTACTAGGAACTGGCCTTCCGTACACCTTCAGCAAATAACAAACAAACATCTAGAACACAGCATTTCTATGGGAGCAGGTTATCAGCAGTGGGTTATTGGCTCTCAACTAAATGCCTCAATCACCTTTTTTCTTTTTCTTTTTCTTTTTTTTTGAAAAAAGTGCCTGTTTTCTTAAAGAATGTTGAATCCAGAAATCATGGTTCAAACATGTCCTTTGAAGTAGATTGGACAATTCTGCATGTAGAGATTCACGGGCCAGAATATTTTAGGTTGTCTGGTATTTTGTTGATTATCCGTTATTTCCTTTCTTTGTAATTTTGAAGTAGATCGGACTAGCCTTTTAAAGATATTTCTTCAGTTAGACTTCTTCTTTCTTTATTTCTTTTTTTTTTTTTTAAAAAAAATTCTAGGTTGATAAGTGCTAGATTAGGAGGATATGAATAAAAGGACTCTCTTGAATATAAAGAGCTTTTGATGCTTCTCTTAATACAAGGAAGTCATTGGCATAAGAGGCATGGAATAGGAGATATGCTTGCATTGTGTTGACATGAGAATATTAGGGCAGTGAATCTGCTTTTAGGTGATTCAGTGGCTTGTGCGTTTCAGATGAAACAGAATCATATAATATTTTGGGTGTTTACTTTACCTTAGAAAAGGAGACAAAGTTTCAAATGCGGTAAATTCATATGGAGACTTACCATTCATTTGTTTCAAATCCGTGGAGTATAGACATCAACTTATAAATGTAATACAACAGAAGTTAAGTATTTATGAGGCTTTGGGATGAGCATTGAGCTACAATTAACAGCTTAAATATCACAAAATTAGTACTTGAAATGCACGTAAGGATGGCTATGCTTCAAATGAGAGGTTTGACTGTTCGAGAGAGGGGTATGTAAGGCACTTTGTTATATTAAAAAATTGTGATATCTCATGCAATGCATGGATTTTTTTTTTTTTTTTGTGTGTGTGTGTGTGTGTGTGTTGGGTGGGGGGGTGCAATTATATAGTAGTATAGGTAGGTGTAAACATTGCTTGTGTAACTGTATATTTATATGCATCCTTTTTATTTGCTTTGAATCATGAAAAACTCAAGTAGTATATTGTATTGCTCAATACATGGTATGACTTGCCCCCCAGATGGTTCCAAACCAACCTACATATACCCCACCGGTAGGTATATATTGCAATAAATCTTTATTCACAATAAACATCAACAAAAGTCTATTTAGTTCTTAGTCAAAAAAGAGGAAACAACAACACGAGTCTTTGTGCTTAACTTCCTGTAAATTATGATTTCTTTCAGGAATCATCAGAGGCAAAATTGACATTTTCAACTCGAATTAGCACCTTCATATATTGTACCTAAAATGCTATGGGCATTTTTTTCATGCAGATTAGAAGTTCTTTTGCCATTCAGTGCAAGGGATTTTGGTATAGCTTACAGAAATTGATGCAGTATCTGCAGTGGTCGAGTATTGAGTTATAAAACTAGTTTTGGTGGGATCAAAGATTTATCCATGTGCACTTAATGGTGTCATAAAGTTATTCTTTTTATTTTTTTCAGGTCAACACTCTTGTTGAAGGAGATTTTTGGGGAACGATGCAACCTTCTTCATCTTCTCCTCTTGTTTCTTCGGTTTCTTTTACCTCCTCCTATTTTGATCGAAATGGCTGAATAAAGCTAGCATGGACTTTGAACACTACAAGGTGGTGAGGAAAGTCATGCTAAAAAAATCTCCTATTTGAGGAATATTTTTCCAATAATCATGGTACCATCCTTTTCTCCATCAATTTTATCTCATCGTTAATCGTGCCATTTAGCGGCTATTATATTTCTGAAGTCAACTAGCTTAAAGTGAGGTGTTCAGCAATATACCCACTAAAATTCGGTTTTTTTTTTTTAAATTTTTTATTAACATACTAAAATTTGATTTACCAATGGAAGTGCTAAGCAGCAAAGCCATCTATTCTGTGGATTGGATGAATCATCTTATCAACTGATGGGAAAATGAACTTTAGGTTTGCTTCCATTATAGGTTTCTTAGGAACTCAGATGAACAAATATGTTTCTCAACTATGTGATTACGACACACAACTAAAAGGTCTCTATGTACAAATGGTTCTGCCATGCGCTTGTTCAATTGTGTGACTCGAAAAGTACATTGTAACAAACCTCTAAAGGGGATCTTTGCACGCTTTGTTTGGCCATCAATCGCAAATAAGACACCCTTGGATAGCTTCTTGGGAAACTTCCTTGCACAGATGGCACGCTCCGTGAACCCTCCATATGGTGTGCGTGCGTGAGAGAGAGAGAGAGAGAGAGAGAGAGAGAGAGAGAGTTGTTTATGTCACTATTACTTGGTTTATATCTGCACTGCGCTCACTATGCCATAGTCTTTTAGGGATTCTTTGCTTATCTCCTAGAGTTTGTCGTTGGGTGGGATTCATCCTGTAGACCTTGTCTGATGAGCATCATGCATAAAGTTATAAGGAGCATGGCATTTTTCTCTCTCTCTCTCTCTGGCTCACAAGCCATTGCTTGCAGATTTTGGTGAAATTTGTTTTAGAATTCTAGTAATATTATGACTGTTAAATTTTAAACCACATTGCTTTAGATCTAGTCATTTTGCCAACTAATGCATCGAGATCGACTATCTAAAGTTTTTTCAGAAACTAGTTTGATATTGTTCTTATTTTTCTTTTTCTATCTTTTTATCTTTTTGATAAAAGATAGTTCTGTTAACAAATTAGATATACATATATAACATACATACATATATATATATATATATATATATATATATATATATATATATATATATATATATATATATATATATATGTGTGTGTGTACATGTACACACACATATGCATACATACGTATATATTGCATGTATATATGTATGCAGATATGCGCGCACATCATGCTCGTGCCCTAGCCTATTAAACATGATGCACCTTTGTGTCACCAAGACCAACCGGGGTGCCAGCTTACCGGCCATGACAATGCCTACCGCCACCACTCTTTTCCTGCAAGCAAAGCGGCCTTCCTTTGAGTTGTACAGCTCGACATACTTTGTATTGGACAATCACATGCCGAGCTGCCCACCTTTCTTCTATGCGTGGCATCATCTCCAGTTTACTGGCCATCTTATGGCATCCATATAGATTGGACTAAGGGAATTTCCACCCCCGACCCCACGCCTCCCCGCCCGCCCCCCCCCCCCACCCCCCCGCGCAATGGAATAAAGTCTATTATTATCTTTTCATGAGCAAAAGCATGTGCTAAAAGGTCACAACCCCACTTAAAAGGGCATTGGGATTTTTAGGCCTTTTGAGTTAATGCCCAATGCCTGCTGTGTCTCAGATTAGGCTACATAGAAGATGATGGTAAGAGTACTACTTGTCCTGTAATCATCTCAACACTCCATTATCTTGTGTTGTTTGCAAGCAATTCGCATAAGAGAAGGTTATCCTTAATACCTAACCAACTATTTGTGGGAGGTATATCTCTCAATAGGTTAAATCATTGGTGGTTTACTTTTCTGGTGCATATGATATGCCCTACAAACTTCTGAGGCTAAATGAGAGCCTTTCAGTTAAAAGAGATTTGATGATGGTTGTTTAAAGGTGCTTTGATGTTTCTTAATCTCAGCTTATTCTATGATCAAACTTTGTAGAACATGATGGAGGATAGCTATCAACTTCGGTGCCACTCGATGAAAGCAACAAGCTTCTTCAATTTTTTTGAGCAACATGTTTCCCGAATGGCCATCAGGCCAGCCGTGTCTGATCTTATTTTTCAACACGCCATGGCGAGGAGACCCACAAGCAAAAAGGATCCATGATGGATGTATATTACAATTCGACATGGTTTACTTATGAGCAGCATAATGGAGAGGCATTCATAAAGCTCTTCTGAATCAGAGGTGTTCTTAACAGGTAAAAAGCACCCCTAAATTCAAAGAAGGGGGAGGCAATCAAACATGTAACCTAACCACAAAATAAAATGGATTAGAACTTCCACAAGATCAATGCCTTCTATCCCATCACTCGCTTTCTCTCAGCCCAAGGCTTTTGCCTCAAGTATCTTTATCTTAACACTAGCTTAGAAAGTGTAGGGAAGAGAAACATGGGTTGGAAGCTGTAGAGAAAGTTGGGAGTCCCTTCACCATGAGTGGGCCCATTCATTCTAGTACTATGAAGTGACAAGCACCTTCCATCCACCAACTGTTTCTTGTCCACCCAAGTGGAGAAACGGCACAATGGGGGTAAAAATAGGAATGCAATAGGCACCTATATGGGGGGTTTCTAAATGAACTTCTGAGGCCTCCATGATGCCATTGAAAGAGACATAGCCCGCAGATCAGAGATTGCCTCATTCTTGCAACTCTCTTTCTTTTTTCTTTCCCCCTCTGCAAATCTGTGGTCTGCAAGTCACTTTGCTTCTTTCTCGTAGAGTTACTTAGAATCAAATCAAACTCTAATTTCGACACTTCGCACATCTAGTGCCACCTTGATTTCACTATAGGCCTGTTTCTTTTTCTTAAGGTAACAGCTAGATCTCTCGATCTTTGTGCAGGCAGATTACACCGTTTTGATTTATGGCTGCTCCATTTTATTGCTATAAGAAAAGTTATCCACCAAGACATCCAACATGCTTACGTTGGCCTCTTACAATATATTGGGCAGCCATGCTTATGTTGGGTGGTCCTTTTGCATCTCATACAGAACCATTGCACTGATCTGATGCCTCCCAATTTGGGAATCCACCATGGTATGGAACCAATAATGGCCCTGCTTGATATAATTTGAGTTGATTCTATGTCATGACAAAGATTATTTTAAAGCAAATTGAAATTTATATGGATGCTCTGGATCTACATTAGTGCTAGCCAACTTGCTTACTCATATACCCTCTTGTGGTCCATAAAAATAAAAAATGATACTTTAAGAGTATGACTGCGCATTGATGAATGGCATTGTTTTCGATAGGCAATGTTTATAGCAAGTCTGCACCTGAATAAAATTTTATATGTAGCTACATTCTTCTGTAATACCTTAGATAAAACTAATATACATAAAGCTACTTTTAGAATGTAAAACTACTTGATTTTCAATCACTCTAATAATGTTTGATGAATATGAATTGACGCTACATCAATTAAAGACCACCATATTGCATAAGCTCTTCAAGATGTGCACCACTCTAAAAAATTCAATTTGTGAAGTTTGATTTGAGACCCACCATCTCAAACTGAATGCAATCATTTGATCAAATACCCTACAATTTTTTTTAAAAAAAAAACAAAAAGAATTATAGGAGTTGCTTTGTCTAGTTTTTCATTTTCAAAAGTCCTTACTTAAGCAAATTGCTTGGTCTTAAAGGCTACCTCAAATGCAAGTAACTGAATTTTATTAAAGAAAGATTATATGAAATCATTCTATATTACTTTTGTTGTAGGATAGCTTTCTTCTTGAAGGCTGCCGACCTAACTTTACTTATTTAACCTTTAAATCTCTATTAGATATTTGCCCAATGTTCCCCTCCCTTTTTTTTCAGTTATGTATTTCATATATTATCTCTCCTCATTGTGAGGCCTTATGCTGCTCTGATCATTATACTTAACTAACAATATTTTTTGGTACTAATTAAATTTTGATTTTTCCAATTGGTCTTGTTATATGTACATACTTTATATTGCTAATCTAAAGAAATCTTTGTCATGCATATGGACCATTAGTCTGATGGGGCCACATATTAGAGGGCCCTAAGATTGTGTTAGCATGATCAATGGATGACATGAGATCCTAGTAAATAATTTATGCTGGAGATGCTTAAACCCTTTTTGTTATTTAATTACTTGCATGGTGGTCTTAATCATTCATTTTTGTGATATGTATCCATGAGATGACCCAATCAATTGGGTTGAAGAAAAGAGGATATTCGGGTACAATGTACCCAAACCATCTCATTGGATATTTGCTTAATAGTTCATTGAAAATTTTCCAAATGAGGTCCCAATTATCTAGCAAATATAATCTAATCAATTGATTGAACTATTTGTCGCATGTTAGAATTTAGATAGCTTTTTATTTAATGAAGTTATACGGCTTACATAAATGATGCTATATATCAACATTTTTTTTGAGGAAAGTTGTAATTAGTATGTGTGAGTGTGATCTATCATTGTGGTTTTTATTCTTACTTGGGACAATTTTATTATTTTTGCATGCGCGTGCGCGCGCGCGCGCACACACACACATATATATATATATATTGCTTTCATATATTCTAAATTTTAGATTTCTTATTGTTCAACTGTTATTTTTTTGAGAGAAAGATAGAAAGGTCTAGCTATATACTGATTTTCAAGATCTAAGTACCTGCAAAGAGAGGATGACTTAGATATGGAACCTTTATTCAATTTTTTTCATTACTCGAATCTATCTGCACTATAATTTATTAAATTACATTGCCATTATGAGTAATTTTTATTTTGTTAATATTCAATTCATTCTTGTCAAATTGTTTCAATGATATACGATTACTTTTTTTTTAGTTTCTTGAAAGTTTAAAGGAATATGCATGATTTCTCTTAATATCTTTCCTCTTTTTAAATCTTAATGAATGCATTATCCATTCAAGTTGTAGACAATCAAAAATTTATATTTTATTTCTTTACCACGAAATCTTCTTGTACATTTTTCATGAATGTCCACGGAGTTGAGTCTATCTTCTCCATTAGATCTCTAATAGTAAATCTTAATTATTCTAAACTACTACGGTGATTTCTTTCATAGAAAAATTAAAAAATATTGGATTAATTTTTTTTATAAAATATATTTAAAATTTATGATTAATTTTATTCATAATCTAAGTAGAAACACATAATAATCTTAAAAAATATGTATCAAATTTTTATAAAATATGTATTATATATTTATTAAATATGTTTCATGTAATTTGTAATGTGTACCATTTATCTCACATTCACATTTAGGAGAGAATTGTTCAAAGACTTTAAACTATATATTATTTTAAAATAATAATTTGAACTTTTCCATAAAACAAATTATTAAGTAAATTTCTTATGCAAAATTCATACCTAAGATAATATTTATTTTTTTTAAACGAGTTAGAAAATATCTCACCAGGCATCCAAAACAAAGTCCACGAGGATAAGCCTCTCCAATTGGACCGCTTCCTTTTTACCCCCACAAAAAAAAAAAAGGGACCAATCCCTTGCTGGCCCGGTCTCCGGCGCACCCTGTTTTGGTCCGGAGACGTGGTCAGCCGGCAGCCTTTCGTTTTAGCCATGCCGGGTCGCCCGACGCGGTTAGTGGGTCCCATTTCAGCGCACCCTGAGCACCCTCAAAGAGCGGACGCACTCTCTCAGGGCCCCACCTTGACTCGAAATCGAAACCCGGTCTGACTCCCGAGCCAACCAGGTTCGGAACCCGAGCCTAAAGTTTGAAATTTTCGACCGTTGAACGGGAAAGGGCGTCCATCTTCTTCGTACCTTGCAAACCCACCTTCTACATAGGGTTCTGCAAGGAGTTGTATCAAAATTCTCTTACAGCTTAAATGCCATCTATATAACCATGAGATTGTTATCTTGATTATTGAAGACCAATTAGATTCTTCTATCAGAAAAATTGATGGATATATTTTTCTTGGTGTTTTTCATTTTATTGATTTCATTAAGAATCGACCTGTCGAGCTAAAATCTTGTATGTATCTATTATAAAGTCATGATAGAGTAGTTAATATTTTGGATAAATTTAACCGAATCTAGTAAGCAATCATGGCTATTGTGATGCCCGACCAACCAGGAGTTACATGATTTTAGCTTTTTTTTTTTTATTATTTTTTTGAGAATAAACCTAGTGGAAGCACTTTAGCAGTTCGTCTATGGGACCTACTCAAAGTGTATTTGCTTTATAATTACAAGTCATACCTTCTCAAAGCCATACTTCCAAACGGTAGATCCTTAGGAATATCTTTTGGTAAATCGCATGTTGGTACCATCTGAAGTAAAATATTGATATTTACACCTACTGCATTTCCATTTAAAATTTTTAATGTAAGTTGGGAAAAAGTAGCATATTTACTGAATTTGGAGCAAGTAAGCATATCAGTTGATTGACTTCCAAGTTCCAACTTTAGATGGTATGAAGGATCCATGCTACCTAGATTGACACTTCAGTGTACCATTCAACTAAAACTAAACTAAAAGGCATTCAATTCATGAGGCAACGCCACCATCTGTGACCAAAATTTCAGATCTATGGTGGCATGTAGAAAGTAAGTGGCAACCATCTTTAACAACTAATTGATTGCTGGACACTGATGTGCTGCCATCCTCCCCGCTCTTTTCAAGTAACATGTAAAGAAATCACAACAATGAGATGTTCTTACCTTGGAAATAAAGTAATATGCTTAACAACCTATATAAAGGAAGAGGTGAACCAATGATGAGATATCCGCTTGGTTTTTTATGGTTTGGGCTAAATTATTAAGGGGTTTGGGCTAAATTTGAAGGACCGATTCTCATGAAACAAGGTGGTGATGTTTAAATTGAATTAAACTTAAATATATCTTGGGAGGGGGGAAGTCATCAGGAAGGGGACATGTGATTCTCTCAACATACAATGGACTAATTCTGCCAGTCTTATGGGAGTTCTTTTAGTTGAAAAATTGTTTTCTATTGACTCCATCGGAGATGCTGTCAGAGGGATAGGGATGTGGCGATGGGTAGATAATTTAAATAAAAGAGACATTTCAATTAAATTGTAGTTTAGGAGATTCTTTTTGAGTGAAATTGGATGATGTTCATTTTTCTATCTGTATCTATATTTCCACCATGATGCTGCTATGTACAAAATAACTTCTATAGATAATACTTTAAGTTTCAAATAGATGTTAAGAACTTAAATATCATTATATCATATGTTTTAATACTTGTTTGTTGCTTTAATATACTAATATAGTCTACTTCATGAGCCACTCCTTTACCAGTCACACGTGAAGTGAGGATATATATATATAACCAAAACTATTATTTTTTTAGTAATAACCATTCAGAAAAAAAGGTTGAATAAAATTTATTTGTAGATTGAATCTCAACATTTCTACCAATAAGAAGCAGAGTCCATTGGACTAATCATTCTGCAAGATAATTGTTATCATCTGCATGCATGGAATAAGGGAATCAGCTGAAAAGCTTATGAAAAGAAATATGGAGAATCACAACTCTTCTCTTGATGGTGAAAGGCGCCCATGAAATTTCTATATGATCATCACTTTGTATTTAGGAAGGCAAATTCTTGATCTATATTTCTAGTGTTGTCCCAGATGTGGCACTACATTTTGTCCGCCAAGTTTACTTTCTTGGATCTCTGTTTCTTATTCTTTCCTTCTTCCACATAGAAAAAAGCTCCCAAAGAGTGAGACTTTTCTTGCTGGAAAGGAATGAACCTGAGGAAGGTGATGCCATTCAACCGAGCTGTGAGAAAATGTTATAGCAGAATGAGTATGCAAGAGGATTTCTTACTCGATCTTTTGATATTTTAATCATTTTTAAAGACATCCAAGATTAAACATCACCTAATGAAAAGAAAATCTAGATTAAAATTAAACCCAAAACTAAGTGATGTTATACGAAGTAAATTTGAATTAATCTTTACTGCTTCAACAAGGTCATGCATTTGAATTACGTTGAGATGAGATTAGGACTTCAGAAGAGAGGGAAATCCATCAAATCTTGATGCAAGCGGATCTGAACCAAGTTTTAGGAAAATCTGCCAGAAACTCTACTTGTGTCAAGAGTTGGCAGCACATTCATGCGATGTCCCATGCAAGACAAAAACCATGTATAACAATTTAGACGGGAATTTTGTGTTTGATATTATAGGATTTAGATCCAATCTTTAAGGTTCGCATTCCTATAAAAATGTGCATTAATAAGAGAGAAGTGACAAGAATATTAACGAATTGCTAGATGACAACGCAGACCGTCCCATATGACCATTTGCTATTGAATTGTAGCCCATCCTTGAAAAAAGTTTTGCAATATTTAGTAGCGCTTGGGAATGAAAGACCGCCCAAGCCATTGAATATCTTTACGAAGACCTGTGATTAATCTATTTTCAGCTTGAATTTACATACTTTTATGCTGTTTTTTTTTTCCAGAAATAAAGGAGAAATAAGTCTTATTCTTATTAACTCTTGGAATAAGGGAGGAATAGTTATTCTGGTGATATCTGCTTGATCCTTAAACTAACCATTCCAAAGGTGATTAAGAATAACTCTATTCCTAAAGTAAAGCCCTCTTTGCTCTTTTTACTAGCAAAAGTATCCTCACCCGAATGTTATGCTAGCCATTAGTGAAAAAACGGCTAGGCAAAAACAAAAAAAATAATGTGTAAATTGATAACTGATCCCTCCGTTCTCTGGACTATAACTTTTAATCCCTATTGACTGGGACTGCAACACCCACCCCAGGTAACAATGTTTCGTTAATGCTTGGTCCCTAACAGTTGTACCCAATTATGCCCCCCTATGCATGCAATTATAAATAATTGTATGCACATAAACGTACGTAAGCGTATGCATGGACAATATTTCTACGTGCATTACGTGCAATATAAGTGCTTGCAAGTCTCTCAGAAGTGTGTGTAGGACTAAAATTAAATATTAATGGTCGAAGGACCATGTGTTAGAGTGTTGAGTTCCCCAAAAATAATTTATGGAAAACTATTTCAAGAGGAATAAATGTCCCTCTTCCACATTTTTTACACAAAGAGGTGGTTTAGGCTTATCCATAATCTAGTGGTTCTAGAATCATAAAGGATATATGGCTAACAATATGATGATCTTCCCAATATTTGAACCATAAAAAGATGTGGAAATATATTTTAATCAAACATATGCTTACTTTTGAAATAAATATGAAGACGGGGGCGGAGAGTGTGGCGGGGTGGGCAAAAATAAATTTATTTGTAAATAAAGCTGTATATTTTTCATTCCTATTTTTCATATGCACAAAAATACTCTCACCCCTAAAGCCATTCTCTTTTAGAATAAAAAAGAAATAAATGCTTCCTCTCCACTTTTCTTATTCCTTAAGATTGGTGTATCTATTCTTAGATTTGGTGGATGGGAGATTTAGTCAACAATATTCTTAAACTAACCTCAAAAAAATTGCTAAATTTGGTGTCAAGTAAATTGAAGATCCTACCTCCTTTTCTCTATGTTGTTAAGGATGTTTTAATTATTTCAGTAATTTGTTAACAAAAAAAAATTAAGTAATTGTAGCTTTCATTGGAGCAAAAAAGGAAGGAGGACATAAATGTTGTGCCTCACTTAAAAGGCAAATATCACAACTCACCTTCAATAAATCCAACTGCAAACTCCATGGCTCATAAACTAAAGTTGGAATTACATAAAAGCCAAGAGTAACATTTTTGCAAGCATCTAACTTGCCATTTGGCATCATTTATTTGTGATAGGTAAAATATTGTAATGGGAGTTCATGAGAGAAACAATAGAATAGATACATCAAAAGGAGATGTACTATGGATTCAATGGTAGTGCTAAAGATTGACTTAATCGAGAAAGAGATGATCTAATTCTTGCAATTGGGAGACAACATGCTTATGCAACAACAATCTAGACCTTCTATAACCTTTATGTGAAACCTTAGAATCAATAATGGGTGGACGATGAAAGGCTATCATGAAGCCAACAAACACCATTTAAATTAGTTAAACTCCTAAAAAAAGCTCTCTTTTAGATACTACTTGTTTTAACCAAGGCTGTCACGAAGCCAACAAATTCTCCAGCCAAAATTAGTTAAACCTATCCTAGGAAGATCAAAACAAACGTATAAACCCACCTAACAAGAGGGACATGCAGAAAACAGAGAGAGAGAGAGAGCGCGCGCCAAATTAACCCAACGGTCAAAAAGAGTCTAGCACTAAAAATAGCTCTAATACTCATTCCAAAATTAAAAAATAAAAAACCTCTAATACCCTTTGTTTTTGAATTCCAGCTGGATCCTCGACATTTTCTTTTGTTACAATTAGCTCCTCCATCAACCCACAAACGGCCTCCGTCCCGAGCCGAGAGACTCGGAGGGAGGCTCCGTTGGCGACCTTTTCGTTTGGGCATCATAGAAGAGGGAGGACGAAGGCTCTCCCCTTCCCTTTTTCTTCTCCACCTTCCACCCTCCATGGCGGAGGAGTGACCCCGAGCAAGCCACCTCTCCACCCCCGTGCCTCCAAAACAAGCCCTTTCCCTCCCTTTTCCCCGGTTTTTCTGGTTTTTTCCGGGTGATCTTTGGGGACCGTATTGGTGGGGAATTCGTGAGTTTGGGGTGATTCGGGTGTGGTGGCTCTGTTCTGTGATCGGGGTTCGTTTTAGTGTTCCTTTCTCTCCAAAATCGTATCTTTCCACTTGTCTTTATCTTCTTTTGTGTTTTCTTGGCGTGTTTCTTGGGGCTAGAATGATTGGGGAATGGTGAATTTGGTGTGATTTGGGTAAGGGTGCCTGTTCTTCGATTAGGGTTTGTTTCTTTGGTGTTTTTTTTGGGGAGGGATGGCGCCGGAGGGGATTATTTCAATATCGGTGGCTTCAGTGGTGGAGGACGTGCTGAAGCAGCATGGGTCGAGGCTGAGTGACATCGATTTGGCTTCCAGGAAGGCAGAGGAGGCAGGTGGGTTTATTTCCATATTTTTTTGATTTTTAAACAAAAAGGTAGTTCTTGATGATCTTGTCAGTATCTTCTGCAATGCTCTGTTTTGTTGTAATTTTTTTTTTTTGGGGTAAACGATTTGTATTGGCTGATTGGTTGAGTTGAGATGACAATGTGTGCTGATTTATGGCTTTTCCCTGACCAAGATTTTGAATTTTTCCTCTGTGAAAAAGATCAGTTATGATGAAATAAATTTTCAAGCTCTTTTGGATATTTAATAAAATAA
The DNA here is from genome assembly GCF_000442705.2 of Elaeis guineensis. Lineage (NCBI taxonomy): Eukaryota > Viridiplantae > Streptophyta > Magnoliopsida > Arecales > Arecaceae > Elaeis > Elaeis guineensis. The sequence continues at coordinate 180,008,310 of NC_025993.2, read as the reverse complement.
TCTGTAGACTTTATGTTCTCTAATTTAAACCTAGAAGTAATTCTGTTGGATTTTTAACAAGTTCTTTTAACCAATTCCAAGGAAGCATTAATGAAGAATAAAGGCATAAACTTCTTTGGTTTTAACTTATAATGGCAGCGATGAGAAGGTATGAGGCAGCCGGTTGGCTGAGGAAGATGGTTGGGGTCATTGGTGGTGCTAAAGATTTGCCGGAAGAGCCTTCCGAGGAGGAATTCAGGATCGGTTTGAGAAATGGGATCATTCTTTGCAATGCGCTCAACAAGGTTCAGCCTGGTGCAGTGCCAAAGGTTGGTTCAATAGATTACTGCTATACTTCTTTTTACCCTTTTATTTGATTTTTCTCATGATATGATTTGTACCTCTTAATGATTGTTATACTATACTTCTTTTTTACCCTTTTATTTGATTTTTCTCATTGTTTCCTGATGATATGATTTGTACCTCTTAATGATTGTTATACTTCTTTTTTACCCTTATATTTGATTTGTTGCTTCTTAATGATATGATTGGTATCTCACAATGATTATTGTGTTCAGGTGGTAGAAGCACCTGCAGATTTTTCTGTTCTCCCAGATGGAGCGGCTTTGTCCGCTTATCAGTACTTTGAAAATTTGAGGAACTTCCTTTGCGCACTTGAAGAGATGGGTCTCCCAACATTTGAGGCATCAGATCTAGAAAAGGTTGGTTTTATAATTTTTAAGCTACTATGTAGCATTTGTTGTCCTTCTATTTAAGTTATGAACTTCAAAACAGCGATATGCTTCTGTTATTCCAATACAAAAATCTTGATAACTGACCTTTTATTTTCTCATCTCAGTCAGTGGCATTGCATTCTTTGATAATGCTTAGCAGTTCCCATTTATTTTTAAACCGCATGACAACAGGAATTTTTTTTCTTGCATACAGATATCTACCTGACTTTTCTCTTAAAATGGAAAAGAAAATCTGCCTACTTTATTCTATTTTATTTTGTTCGCCTCCAAACTTGATCTTGTTTTCCTTTATCTCATGGATGGAATTACAGGGGGGTAAGGGCTCAAGAGTTGTCAACAGTGTCCTGGCTCTTAAGTCCTACCACGAATACAAACAAACAGGCAGAAATTTTTCCTGGAAATATGGTGGAATATTGAAACCTGCCGGCACAGGGAAATATTTCATTAGGAAAAACTCAGAACCTTTCATGAATTCTTTGTCTAGGACCCTATCAGGTGAAAAATTCCAGGATGGCTTGTCACTGGAGCAGAACTTATGTGTCGACTTTTCAATAGAATCCTCTGAAATGGTTGGTAAACTGAATCTTTCTGGATTTATTGCACTAATTTTTTCATACCCAGCTCAGCTAAGCAATATCTTTTGGCTCACAGACAACTTCACATTCACTGAATATGCTTGTCCGTACAATTTTATCAGATAAGAAACCTGAAGAAGTTCCAGTGGTAAGGATATGCTTGTCATTTTATTTGGTCAAACTTATCACTGAATACAAAGGAAACAAGATACCCTTGCCTTTTTTTTTTTTTTTTGGTGAAATACCCTTTTTCTTTTTTGTAGCTTGTGGAATCAATGTTAAGTAAAGTCATGAAAGAATTTGAACGTCGTATTGCAAGCCAAAACGAGATGGTAGGCTCTTAATTGCCTTTTTTGTGTTATTCATTTGTTATTCAATTTGAGAACATGTTTTTGTACTTTATGACAATTTGAGCTCCACTGATAACCACATTTACATATACTGATACTGCTAAATTGACAGGTGAAAACAACTGTGAGGGATCTGGCAGATGGTAATATATCCAATGGTTGTTTCTCCAAACCAGATGTTTTGACAGAGGACTCATCTGTTTTTGATAAAACAAAGGTACTTTTTTTTGCATCTTTACTTCAAGAAATACATCAGATTGATGCTTAATTATGAAAAGTATAATCGGGTCTGATGCAATAATCCTAGGCTTTGACCACTGACAAGATTAATGACAACATTGATGACAACAATTCCTTCTCTGAACCGAATGTTTTAACAGAGGTCTCTTCTACTTCTGATGAAACAAAGGTATGTTCTGATTCTTTGCTCCGCAAAGCTTTTTGAATATGAGGAGTAATTCAATTTCCAGCTTGCCTTGAATATTTTCAATAGTTTAGAGTGTTTTCTGGAATATTTTTCATCATATATTAGATATCAATGTGGCTATTGACAGCTATATATCTAGATGAATTTGAATGTAGTTTAAATATTTAGTAATTTTATTGTGTATTAGATGGAGAAGGTAGGGAACATTCATGTGAGCTCGAAAGATGAAGATGCTCTAAATGAGAGGCTCCTAAAGCAACACAAGATTGTTTATCGACAACAAAGAGAGATTCAGGTATAATCTGCTGCAATATTGTTCTCTTGAAGACAGCTTTGATGATTAGATCTGTTTAATTGTATTGATATTTGACAATGCTCTCTACAGGAACTGAAACATATTCTTCACAGGACTAAAGATGGTATGGAGTTCATGAAATCACAGTACTCTGAAGAGTTTAGCAATCTTGGTAATATTGGTCACTATGTCTTTATTGGTCACTGGATATCATTAAACCTACTCTCATGTCTATTTTTCTTTTCATAATAGGCAAGCATATGCAGATCCTTGCTCATGCTGCTTCAGGTTATCATAAAGTTCTTGAGGAAAATAGAAAGTTATACAATCAACTACAAGATCTTAAAGGTAACATTGCCAGCATTTTCTTTATAAAACATTTGATTGCTATACTAAATTTACTTTATTCTTTGTTAGGAAATATTAGGGTCTACTGCCGTGTGAGACCTTTCCTCCCTGGACAGTTTAGCAGCATGAGCGCTGTCAGTCATATTGATGATGGAAATATTACAGTCATGACCCCTGCAAAGTACTGCAAAGAGGGGCATAAATCTTTCACCTTCAATAAAGTCTTTGGCCCGACTGCAACTCAAGGTTTTTGAAGACTCATGTTTGCTTCTAGTTAGATTCTGTCTATATGTTTCAACCACTGAGCACTCTTCTTTAATCAATGCAGAAGAGGTCTTTTCAGATACCCAACCACTTATTCGTTCAGTTCTTGATGGTTACAATGTCTGTATTTTTGCATATGGCCAAACTGGATCAGGAAAAACTTATACAATGGTGAGGACTGATAAAACTCATACGCTGAGCATTAGAAGTTTGATCAGATGAAACTTTGATCATAAAAATGGATGTTGATTGATTTAATTAAATTCTGTTATGCAGAGTGGACCTAAAGAACTTACTGAGGAAGGTCTTGGCGTAAATTATAGGGCATTAAATGACCTGTTTCATATCTCAGAACAGAGAAAGGACACATTTTGTTACGAAATTGCTGTTCAGATGATTGAGATATATAACGAGCAAGTGAGAGATCTCCTTGCGAATGATGGTGGTAACAGAAGATATCCTTTTGAACTACCTTGTTCTATTTAATACGTAAATGCATTTATGCATATTGTTATTTCTTAAAATAGTGTTGTATGATATCATTTTCATAATTGTAAGTGCTTTAGTAAATCTGAGCTTCCTTTACCAGTGCTATTCAATTACATCCTTTCTCCACAATTTTCATACATGCTGTATTTCCTTCACATTTGAATACATTAGAAATTCGTAACAGCTCACAAAAAGGACTTAATGTACCTGATGCAAACTTGGTCCATGTTGCATCAACTTCAGATGTCATCGAATTGATGAACCTTGGTCAAAAGAATCGGGCAGTGTGTTCAACAGCCATGAATGACCGCAGCAGTCGCTCTCATAGGTTTGGATTTGGATTAAAATTTCTTGTTCAAATAGTAGTTAGATGTTATCGCTCTTTCATATTCACTACTGATGGATTTATTTGCAGTTGCCTGACCATTCATGTTCAAGGAAGGGACTTGACATCTGGGAATGTTCTTCGAGGATGCATGCATCTAGTTGATTTGGCAGGGAGTGAAAGAGTAGACAAGTCTGAGGTCAAAGGAGACAGGCTGAAGGAGGCACAACATATAAACAAATCTCTTTCAGCATTAGGAGACGTAATAGCTGCCCTTGCACAAAAGAATACGCATGTACCTTATAGGAATAGCAAACTCACACAATTACTCCAAGACTCTCTTGGTGAGGCATGATATTTTAGACTTTATAGGATAAAATTATCATATTATTATCATGATAGCACTAAATGTTCCGCTTTTACTATTCAGGCGGGCAAGCCAAAACATTGATGTTTGTCCACATAAGCCCTGAGATGGATGCCATTGGTGAGACCATAAGCACTCTCAAATTTGCTGAGCGGGTTGCCACTGTTGAGCTAGGTGCTGCCAAGAAGAACAAAGATAATGGAGAAGTCAAAGAGCTCAAAGAGCAGGTTTTCCATTCATTGCATTTCTTGAGCTGCATTGGTTGATACACCCTGCACATTATTTTATTTACAGTACTTTGTAGCTTTTTTGAATGATATTTTCTCCCCCCTTAATTTCAGATTGCTAGTCTTAGGGCAGCCTTAGCTAGGAGAGAGGGAGAAACTGAACATATAAGAAGTACAATGTCTAGCCCTGATACATACAAGATGAAGTCTGGTGCAATCTCCCCATCATATCCTAGCTTCAGGCAGCCAATGGAGGATGTTGGAAACATAGAGGTACTTATACTCTTACTAACCCTTTATCTGTTATCTAGAATTGGTTATTTCTGCATAATCATTAGATGATAAATTATTTATGACTGCATTCTGTGTTAATTACAATGAATGGTAGACTAGCTGTGATGGCCTGGTCCATTGGACCAGTCCATCACCTAATTTCACCCCCCCCAAAAAAAACCCAACCAGAAAAAACAAAGGCAAAAAAAAAAGCTGGAAGAAGACTCTCGATCCCATCGAGAGTCTTCTTCTCCGATTGATTCTGAAAAGAGCCGGAGTCCTAGGGCAACTAGGACCCCAAGGCTCTCTATAAATAGCCCTATCCGTTTCCCTTCTATCGTCCTCCATCAGAGATCATCGCATTCTTCCTTTCTCTTTCTCCTGATTTTCATCGGATTTCTTTCTTCATGCTCACCAGAAATCAAGGTCGAAGATGCTGTCGGAGCCCAAGGTTAGCTTAAGCCCTGATCCCACCTCCTCTCTCTATTCCCCTTATTCCCATGACCTGGTGCACCATCTCTATCCATCAATTTCGTCGAAAAACCCACCAAAAGGAAGAATCTCTGTTCATCCCCTATTTTTGGCCTTCTTTTCTTCTTCTTTCGGCCACCAACACCGTCGTTCCTTGACGCTGGACTAGTGGTTGAGTCGTCCACCCTCCCTATGAGCCTTTACGGTGAGACCATCGCCATCGGTGAACAGCCAATGGCTAAAACTAAGAGAAATAGGCTTGGATCCCCTATGTTTTGAGTCTCTTTTTCATGATTTCTGTTGGCCAATTCTCACCGCTGGCTATTCATCATGGCCCACTGTCGGCCAGCATTGCTGCCTGCTATTGGATCTTCGACTGCACTGCTGAATCATGACCACGACATCCGTTATCCTCCCTTATTCAACCAAAGAAGAAAGAAAGAAGAAGAAAGAAAAGAAAAAAAGAAAGGAGAGATAGTATCTCTCTCTTGATTCTCTCTATTTGATCCATGGACACTAGTAGAGGGTCCACATGCTCCTCTACTATGAACTTAAGATGACCTTTTTGAAAAGAGGCCTGAAATTGCTTTGGATATCCATGTAGCATATCAACTCCACCCCAATCTTTACTGGATATATCTAGAATCCAGTCACCACTGATCTTTGTTGAATTACGTGAGCCGTCATTGGTCATGATCAGTTGAGTTCATCTTTTTCGGATCTATCTGGTTAGTCGAGCACCGTTGCCTAGTCGACCCCGTTCTTCCTCTATTTTGGATTGGTCAACTTTAACCCGATCTCAGTTTTCTTATTTTCTCAAGTTTTGATATTATTGATGATGGACTCCAATTATTGTGAATAGGTTTGAGTGATTCGCATAATTAAATTTTGAAGGTTCAGAGCAAAAGAGGCAAGCAATCCCGATAATTCTTATCAATTTTTGAATTATGAATTATTTTAATATAAAAGAAATTATTCTATATTTTCATACAATGAGGATCAAGAATATGTATTATGAAAATTATGATTTATTATAAAATAGTGATTCCATGAATATTTAAATATGAATGACTTGTTTATGAGATATGAACTCCATATTTTTGAAATTTATATTTTGTTATGAAAAGAATGATTTCATGACTATTTTACTATGAAAAATTATTTATGGACTATGAACTCTATAAAATTATTTAGTATCCTATTTATATATAATTTAAGAAAACATGATCTAAGAATACTTGTTTTACAAAATATGAAAAGAGACTCTCAAATAGCTACGTATGGTCCTTAAAAGTGGAAAAAATTGACATTCGGAGCTAGCATCTATACGATCTTGCTAGCAGATAATAGTTGTTGGCATATGACCTTGCCAACGGATAATAGTAAGTTGGCATATGATCTTGCCAGCGGGTAATAGTAGTTGGCATATAATTATGTCAATGGATAATAGTACTTAGCATACAGTCCTGCCAATAGATAATAGTAGTTTGTATTTTATCGATTACTATCCTATCACAGATATAATAGTGACCTTATCATTTAGTTTGAGAGAATTATTAAGAATTATGATGTGGCAAAATGATAGATGATTTATGACCTTATCAGTAAAGTTAACATGATTTATGAATTTATTTATACTATACATTAAAAATCATGGTTATATAATTTATACAATTTATGCATATGAGGAGCATGATTGATTTATGATATACTATTATTATGAAAATTTTATCTTTTAATAATAATTATTTCTCTAAATGATTTATTAATGCATGAAAAACTTATGCTTGATTCAGTAAGAAAGTGTAGGTTTTGCTTATTAAGCTGGTGTAGCTATACCTCTTTATTCTTCCTTTTCTCCTATAGATGAGTAAGTTTAAGAACAATAGATGATCTAGGCTTAGGGGTCTGTGCTAGCAAGTTTGAAAATTTTGTAGCTGGATTTAGTTTATTAGATGATTATGGACTTATAGTTAATTATTTATGAATTTTGAGATGGATTTGGTATTTGATTTTGGGTTTAGATGCTCTAAACCAGTCTTGATTTAATCATTCAATGGATGATGATCGAATCTTTCATTTTTATTTGAGATTATGATTATTGGCTTCGTGTTATCATGGGTGGTACCCTATGATAGCATGGCTGTGTTATGTCATGGATTTGAGGTATGACACTATCAATATTCCATCAAAATGGAATGCTTAATGTTAGTCTTTGTGCGCTTACTGTTGCATTGATACCATCAGTAGAGGACATGCTACAAGATACATTTCAAGGAAAAATCATGATATAGAATTGACTTGATGAGCTTTTAAATATACAATGCATCTGCAATTTTTTTTTTTTAAAAAAAGAACACAAGCTAAGAATAAATCTTCTATATAGAAATGGATTTTGGCTACGGATATTTTTAGAGAAATTTTCCTTTGTGATCTCCATTCTGATAGTTGAAGATGTAACCGTTCGCCCTGGCCTGTTTAGGATCTTGGGCTAAAATCTGTGGAGGTTACTACAATTTGTCCTGGAAAAGTGGATGTCTGCTCACTGTAATCATTTTTACAAAGGTTATGAGCCTTGTAGAAACTTCCTTATTTTGACAATTGTATCAGATCCTATCAATTATAGATATATGTCTACACATGGATACTGACAGTTAAATGATAGTATCATCAGTCAGCTAAATAATTTGTGAAGAAGGTTGATAAAGTACTGCTGACAATTCCTGTTGTGCATATTATCTAGCTTATCGTTCACTTGCATATAGGTAATAGCAAGTAGGTAACTTCCTGATGAAGTTTTTGCATATGGGTTGACTGTAGAGTATGTAGTGTTTTCAGTAATTCATATCAATGCTTTTGAATGTAGACAACTTCCTGGTTGCTGGTTATTTCCTTCTAAATATAGCCATTGCTTTTATTGATGTTCATGAAATTTAAATATGTAACCAGTTATTGAGCTTGATGGTGGAAATTTTGCTTCTTCTTCTCATGTTCTTCCTGCTGCTTCTCATATTCTTTTTGTTTGGCTTTGGTCTGTATCTGAGTTAGGTCCAGAATAATTCTGCACTGATACAAAAGAAGGCAAACTATGATATCCAAGAGTTATTGATGGAAGCTGATCCTTCTCCATGGCCAGAGAGCTGTGCCAGACTCCCGAAGACAGATGATAAAGAAACAAGTTCCGGAGAATGGGTTGACAAGATCATAATTAACAAGCATGAAGCTGTGACTAGAGATGAAGATTCTCTTAGAGATTGGGAAGGAGATGGCACAAAACTCCCTGCTTATTTTTATCAAAGATGTATTCCTGATGTAAGAGTTTATGGGGATCAGCCTAGAAATCGAGCTGAGTCTGTAGCAACTGATGATTCCGATGATCTGGATTTGGCAACCAGTGATTCTTCAGAGCCAGATATGTCATGGCAGTTCAATCTTCCAAAACCTAGTGCTGCGGTCAATGTGGTAGAATCAAGGATTAAGAAGCCTCAAACAAAGCTAATAAAGAGCCCGGATGTCAGGTAAACTATTTGTGATAAAGTTACTGTACTAGTAAATCCAAAATGACTAGATATAAGATAGAATCTGATTTCTAATCTGAAATTGAGCATGTTCCTAACATATTGCTGTTATCGGCTTAACTGAGTCATTCCAAAGAAGTGAGATATAATTCAATCTAATTCCATTGATTTTGGCCTATACTTCATGATATAGTACTAGAAGAACCTCTTCTAAAGATATAAAGCTTCCTAAAAATTGCTTATTTCTTTTTTTTGAATGGATAAAAATTGCTTGTTTCATGTAACAGATATTTGTGTTTCTGGTTTAATCTGTTGATCTACATCTAATAATGCAATAATGCGGCTCAATATAATGTATAGTAATTAACCCTACATTATTATCAATGACTGCACTAGGTGATCCTACCAGCTTTCATAAATACTTAATTAGGACTTCCATCCATTTTTGGTTTAGATCTTCATTCCATCTTTTGATGCATTTACATAAATTTGAGCCACTTAATGGAATCTTCTCAGATCTTCATTGCACTATGTGTATGGATTTTAGTTAGTTCTTTGATGCTAGATCCTCCACCATTGTTAATTTGCTATTATATTTCCTTTGCATACTTAAATTATTGTTCTTAGCCTTTTTACTACATCATCCTCAATTTGGAGTCCCAAACCGGTGCCTTTTAAGAAATTACATCAATCAATGTATCCAAGATTCATCGAACCGATATCGAGACTTGTATCGGTGGTGACCAAAATGGTATGGTATGGTTCCATACCATACCACTTTGGAGCAAACATTTTCTTCTTTTTTTCAAAAAAAAAAAAAGAATTAAAGTCGGCAAATGGTTTGCCCACTTTACTACAGCAAGTCAACAAACCATTTGCTAACTTCAATTAAAAAATTTAAAAAAAAAGATCCCATGTTTCAAAATGAAACATGGAGGACTTTCGAATCCTCCCTCTTTCTGAGCTGCCCCTCTCCCTTTTTCTCATCCTCTCCTCTCTCCCCCTCCTTCTCCTTCTCTCTCCCTCCCTCCCTCCCTCTCTCTCTCTCTCTCTCCCCCTCCCCCTCCTCCTCCCCCCCCCCCTGATTTCTCAAATCGAGGTGTGGCACTATGCTGGTTTGCCCTCGGTATGATTCAGTATTCCCCAAATTGGATGGTTTGGGGTGGGGTGGTACAATGAATGTTGCATGTATCTGAATCTCTAGATTGCATTTAGTGGTACAGCCTAAAATATTATTTCAACTTCTCTCTCCTTATTGGTAGCTTATCATTGCTACAAAGTACATATCTCAACATCCAATTCCTTAGTATAATCTTAACTAATCTAATCTGCTAGGTTTAAACTATTTGATATCACTTCAAAATTCATTTCAGATTGGTTGGGCTTCTTCATTTTTGCATCTTGACCAGACCTTTATGTTTTAATTAATTGATTGATTTATTAATTCTGTTGCACAAAGTTTAAAACTTGAGGTGCATATCTGTAATTAACTTGGAATTACAATGTTCTATTGTTCTAATGATTTTCTTTCCTCTTCCATGCACCAGGACTTCCCTCATCCCATCTCCATCGCGGAAAGTGTCCAATGGAGCTGGCCTAACAAGCAGCCGGCCAGGGAGGAATCCCGTTTCTGGTGGCATTGGTGGAAAGCGGTCAGCTAATGGAAAAGTGGGAAGTGGAAAGCAAGGTTTACATTAGAAAGGTGTGATATTTCCAGGCTTTCTTTTTATGACATGGCACAAGAGATTGAGGGCCTTGTTTTCCCATAGTGAGTGGCAATAATAATTCTAGTTGCTCGTGTTTGTAACTATGGAGAGCGGTCTTGATCGGTGCGAAGGAGGAGGATTCTCTCACCTTCTGCTTTGCTTTCAGGCCGGTCCAGAAGTGTCAGTAATTCATAACTCAATTCATTGTTTGTATTATTAACAATTCAGGAAGAAAAGAATATAGAGAAAGGAATACAAAAAGATGAAAGTGGGAAAGCAAAAGCTAATAACTACAATTTTTCCCATGGCATTTCTTTGTTCAAGTCAAGTGATATCTTCATGTTCGACTCAAGTTCCTAAACCCATTTGCTAAGGTTCACTTCCAAATTAAAGGCCAAAGAACCTAGGAAAATCCAAGAGGCCATTATACAAAGCCAAACCAGAACAAATACACCTCCAATCCCACAGTTATAATTACTTCAAAGATGACTTCTTTTATACATCATGTGCAAGATGTCTAGCTCTTACCTTTCATATGCTACCTATGTATCAGCACAGTATGTGGGGACTGGCAAGACTCATTATCAGGTCGTGGAAAAATTCGACAGATGAGATAGAGCAAACTTGCCGGTAGAAACAACATGCATGATGGCCGTGGCAAACAAGTTTGAAATCCATTCAGGTAAACCTGCTGCATGACTAGATGAAACTGAAAAAAAAAAAAAAAAGAGAGAAAGAAAGAGAGAAAGGCAGGTTCCTGTGCAAGAGAAGAGGCTAGATGAAACTGAAAGGATGCAGATAATAAAGAATAAGCCATCAAAACTGAGGTAGCACAATTCATACGTAGTCATTATTCCAAATTGCACACTTTGGTACCCTATAATGTACTATAACATTTACTAGAAACAACCTGACGTATGATAAGAATTTCTTCCATCGAAAGCTATATATGGAGGGAAGAAGGAGATGAGGAACGTTGGGAAGTTCGTACAGGCCACAAAAGTCTTTGCTTATTTGTTTTTGAAGAAGGGTTATGGGACTTAACAAAAAGGACGGGGGAATGATCCCAAAACCATTTTTTATTGGATTAATATTTACTTTAAAAAAAATTATGAAAATAATATTTTTTAAAAAATATTTATCAAAGTACTATCAGAAACAAAGTCGTTCCATGATAAGACGACTTTGTGTGCTAACTCTTCACATTCTACACCATGTGGATGTAGAATCAGTAACCAAAGACCCGCCCTATGATACGTCGACTCATAAAGTCACTTTACCATAGGACGGCTTAGAAGTTTAACTATATAAAAAAAAAAAGCTAAACCACTCTTCGCATGGGTGGTTTATAATTAACATGGCAAAATATCTTAAAAATTATGGACAATCCCAAACTCCAATCATATAATCTATATCAAACTCAACAATTAATTTTTTGTGCAACTAACAAAAATTGTAACATGTGCATTTAGATTAAAAAAAAATTATAACATTAATTTCAAAATAATATAATCCAATGGTCGATGATTACAAAATTTTTTTAGTAAAAACATATATATTCAAGTATCACAACTATCGAGAGGTGTATATATCAAGATACTGGGGCCTCCTCCACGTCTGCCTCTCGTAAATACGTGTCACCTTTGGTTGCTGTCATGATGGCTCAGATACAGCATCGACCAGTGGAGAGGGAGGTGTTGGCGTGTTCGATCTATCAACATGAGCTTGACATTTACATCGAAAAACTCTCAGTCGACCCCTGCCTCTGGCCCTCCCATATTGATCGATGTGATGGTCATCAAGTCGGTACGATGTGTCTCCTGACTCGCTCATCTTCTGTGATATAGACGCATCATCTACGGAGAGGTCGAAGTTCGAGAAGTCAGAATATGAGGTATGCTAGACATATGATGAGATACTCAGATCATTTGTCGATTACGCAGTTTGAAGTCATCTATCCTTTGAGACGACTTGTATAGTGTCGATAAGACCGTCCATAACATCAGCAAGTGCTTGATCTTTCCACCCAACAATAATCGAATGGAAGCCGCTCCTGATCCGATGGTATAGTGATGTGATCCTTTGAAACTGTCAGTATGAAAAGAAAAATAAATATTATTTATAAGTATAACAATAACAATATAATAAAATAAAATAAAAATAAAATAGACTTACGACAATGTCCATCGTACTGTCCGAAGGATGGAATCTCATCTTGGACCGCTCACTTATCAATGACAAGATGAATTGCCTAGTGATGCTTCTGTACTATTGCAGATAAGGATCATAATAATTCATAATGGAGAGCATGGGTGGACCAACCACAATCAAATCCTTCCGTCGCTCTTATGTGTCAATATGCCCCCAATGCTCTTGAACCCAATCATGGCGATGCCGCCCTCATCGATCCAAACTGTGGAGAATATCACGAGTGTCACAAGGTAGGGGAACGCCCTGATACATGCCAAACGATCGCATCACGCACTCCGGACAATAGATCTCCATGATATCGAAGCAAATGAAAGGTGTACGTATCTTCCATACGTGCTGATCTGATTGGCATACCTCAAGCAATGCGGCCAATATCTCCGATGTATAAGACATCCACACCATCTGATCATCACGCTGCTGATCAAGTTGATCTCTATAGTATATGACTGTGTACGGCACCAAATTACTAGCACCAGTTAGTCGAGTCCTCCACCTGTCCAAAATAAAATCACTGTATTATTGTGTGAAAACGTATAGTCATTGATCATATAAAATCAGTGCTATTGATTACATACCTGCATCGTAGTGAATCAGCCTATTTGTGCTATATGCCATCAAATAGGCCCTCAAAACCAGCATCGTCCTCATCTAACGGGCCATGTCCTACTATATCACCTCCCACCGTCGGCTGGTGGGCTCGTACCCTGGGGAGCACCCTATCTGACCGTCCGATGTGTAAATGCTCCCATATCCAAAGCTGCAATAACACCAGCGGCCCTGCTATCTCATGTGCATCTGGTCTGGTCGTCCTACAGAGCTCGTGATATAAGAAGGATAAGATAGTACTGTCCAAACTCATCTGCCCACATATGTGGAGAGCACGTAGCTGGGGTAAGTACAACAACTGCACGTGAGAACCAAACTTATCGATGAACAGATGGCCACTGATAAGGCATAGAATGAATGCTCGAGCATGCCTTTGCATGGTCTCGTTATCTGCATCATCTGATAAGTGGTGGAACGTGTCATGAAGCCAGTGAAATCTCAGCGAAGACCCCGACAATATCGCCTCTAGCGGTCTAATCCCAAACAACTTCTCGTAGAGGTTCGACCAGATGATATGTGCAGTATCGATGATGGCAGGCCCATGCACCCATAATCCAAAGAGAACAGCAATGTCCTGCAATGTGATTGTCACCTCTCTGACACGAAGATGGAAAGTGTGAGTCTCCTGATGCCATCGCTCTACCATGACTGTGATGAGGGCCTAATCAAGCCGTATGTCACAAACTCTAAAAACTCCATAAAAACTAGTCACATGAAGATACTTTATGATCCTTTCATGTGGCCACCAGATGTGCATCGCAATGGAGCCTCTATGTCTGCAGCGTAAGGGCTCCATATCCTCCTCAGAATATATACTGTCACCATAGTGTTGACTCTGGTTATAGAGCATGGTAGGGTCACTCGGCTTTGGATGCACGTCGGAGTCTGAACCAACCATGTTTGAGACGCAAAATGTAAAGATGAGCATATGACAAAAATAGTAAGAAACATCAAAGATGGTAAGAAATATCAAAGACGATAAATAGCCAATATTAACAACATGATCATTTCATAAAGTTTTTTCAGATATTTACATGACATGATTACATAACTAAAATAGTTTAAAAAGAACACAAGTGATACATAAATATAGTCCACATGTCACATGAAAAAAAGATAAATCAGTACCGTTTGGAGCATCTGCACTGGTTATACCCTATTTGCTTGCACAATCCACAAGGAACCACATTTTGGCTTTCCATTGCATCCACATCATTTCGAATCTTCCTTGATTGTGGATGCTCCTTTCCATATCATCTTATGAACGGATACGATATAAGTCTAGATGCAGTCTACTCAAGCTAGTAATGAGGACTTTCTTGATGATAGAAAGTAGGCGCATAAGACTGCTCATAATGGGCAATAGTATAACAATCATCCACAAATTGCTTCCAATCTAAATTCTTACTAGCACATACAGTAAATAAATGGGGAGTGCGGATAGTGTAATAATTGCAACTTCCAACATGTGCATGTGCCCACTTCTAAGTTGACTGTTTGTGTATAATCAGATTCATCGAGCCTATAATATCTGCGTCTCAACCGAATCTTATACAAATCCGATTGGTTATTGTACTTAACTACACCATGCTTCTTAGACTTTAGCTAGCGACAATCTAACTTATGTGTAATTTTATTAGTGAACACCCTGCCAGCCTCCCTTCTCCGTGCTGCTATTGCACATTGCACACAAAACCACTTCGACAAGCATTCAAAGGAAAACAGACAGATGCAGTAATTGGCAATGAGTGAGCCCCTTTCAACATCTTATTGAAACTTTCGGATAGATTCGTATTCATTATTCTATACCTATGTCCACCTGTGTCATGCACCAGTGACCATTTACTCGGATCATCAAGTGGATGTCTTTTGAGATATTGAAAGCAATTGGATCATATTTTTTCAATGTCTTACATGCTTCGATCGAACTTTCAAGACTGGTTTTATGCTGTAGTTTTTGCCCTAGCTGATCCTCTAATGATATCGACAATCATGCGTGCATCAAGCTGTAGATGATTTCGCATCACATTTGTATTCAAGCATATGTGTGGCCCTTTATATATCGTAATCTCCCATCACTGTGTCTTGGTTCGACAGTGTGCCTGGAGATGCTAGCTGCAACTCTCTGACTGTTTACACATGATGCTTCATTCAATTCTATTTGACTCGACGCCTTTGAAAAGATGGTGTGTATGAATGACATATTGTTTCACGGCACATTGGACTTGTTCTTTCGATCCCAATACCATTACTTTTCTTAACTCTTCATTCCCACCAAAGAATGGATATTCTGGCAATGCTCCATAGGATGCGGCCGCATTGTCATCAGATGCATCAACTAGTCTGAATTCAAAAACAAGATGTGCCTCATGTGGTGGGACATCCTCTTCTGTAATAGACTCTCCACTATCAGTGCCATTAGACTTTGCATCATCATCTTTATCTTCATCATCAGTATGATTAGATCATAACTAACAGCGGCTTCATCTTCAAATAAAGTTGTATCGGCTATTGCGGTTCTAAATCCTCCAAGTCTGGTATGTGTTGCATGTGGTTGATTAAGTGGTATAGGATCGTGAGATTCATGCTCCATATGCTCCACGATAGCTGCCACATAACTAGGACCGGCTCTCATATCATCCAATGCGATGTTATATGATATTGATATGCAGACTCTGTCCCTACCATGTCGTGAGGATTATCAATTACAGATGCTGCTGGTCCACCCATGGTACATACAGAGGTGCCTCCATACTCATATCCAGCTTCATCGGCTGTTGTAGTTGCATCAAGTAGAAATCTCTCCATCCCTGACGGTGCAATGAGGCAAATACAGCCTGAGACACACATGCTGTTCACCACCATTCGAAACTTCTACCGGTGCCGACTCAATAAAAATCTCAACTGCTAGAAAAACCCCCTGTGATGGGATGCCTAAGATGGTGTTCATGTTCTGATCATTTTCAATAGGTACAGCCAACTACTGTCCAGCAGTATGAATCGAAAATCTACATACTAGACAAACTCCACAGTGATTGGGGTTCCATCCGGTGATAGCATAGCGACTCACACAAGTTCTTGGTATGTTGCGTTACGGTCTACCATGGTCATTCGGATCTTTCTATCATTGTAATATGCATCATTAGCGTCTCGACTGATCCTCCCATTTCATTGGAAGACAACAGTGATAAGATTTAGATCTATTTTACTGAAAATTATTATGAGAAGTAACTGCATGAACATATGAATATATGTTTACTAAGAGGAAGTACTTAACATTTAAAATGGCTTACATAATAAATACATCATATTATCAACTAATAGGTATAGAAGATCTTATCCTATTCAGAAATCATATTAATTTTATAAGTTAATTACAGTAATCAAACGATACGTAATAGAGGTCGAAAAAAATTTTGACAGCATTTCTTCTTAGTTCTCCTCGTAGGGCTGAAAATGAGTGAAGAGAACTAAAGAAAAATACGGTTTGAAATTTTTTTCGAACCCTTAACGTACTATTTGATTACTATAATTATATATAGAATTAATTGTAATTCTCAAACTATCCAAATTGAACGGTCAATTGACCAATGTACATAATTATTTCATTCATATAAAAATATATAAACGTACGGATGCTATAGAATATGTAGATTAATCCAAAGATGGATCTATGGTTCTATGCAATACAAAATTTTTAAAAACAAACGACTGAGTAAAAAATTATTTTGATAGTTTATTTATAAATTAATATTATTTAGATAAAAGTATCTTCCTTCTTAACGATCTATCTATTGTTGAAGAAATAAATTTATAATTTATATAAAAATGAAACCATAAAAATAAAAAATACCTTTGATGGACTTTCTGGATGGGTGGTGGGGCGGCGCACCGGGCAGTCACTGGAACTGTCGAGAGGAGGGGGGGCAGGAAAGGCCCCAAAGACTGTCGGGAGGGATGGGAGCTGGAGACTGTCGACAGGAGGAGGGAGGGGGGCGGGGAGGGGTACGGGGGACCATCGGGAGGAGGAGGAAGGGGCGGCGGTATGTCGGGGAGGAGGAGGGGGGGTGGGTCAAGAGGAGGAAGGAGGGCCGCCGGTATGCCAGGGAGGAGGAGGGGGGCAGGCTGAGAGAAAGGCGGAGGGCCGTCGATATGCCGGGGAGGAGGAGGGGTGGGCCGAGAGGAGGGAGGGCCACCGGGGACCGAGAGGAAGAGGGAGGGGGGGTTCTCACATTGGAGACCGAGAGGGAGAGGGAGGGGGTTTCTCGCACCGGGAGGTTCTCGTCTCGAGGATCGAGAGGGAGAGGGGGGCTTAGATTTTTTTTTTCTAAGTGATGGAGAGAGGGGAGGGGGGATTTAGTCAGGACGGTTTAGGCTTTTTTTTTCTAGTTAAAGTCCTAAGTCGCCCTATGGTATGAGTTGCCTAACCATAAAGCAGGTCTTCGGTTACTGACTCCATATCCACATGACGTGAAACGTGATGAGCCAGTGCAGAAGGTCGTCCTATCATAAGGCAACTTTATTTCGTACGATATTTTAATAAATATTTTGAAAAGAATATTATTTTTATAATTTTTTATTAATTCGATAAAAATTTTTTCGAAAGTTGTAAGTCGATTTTATTTTGAACAGTATTTTGATAAATATTTTAAAAAAATATTATTTTTATAATTTTTTTAAAATAAATATTAATTCGATAAAAGGGGCCCAAAAGCTATATTCCAACGGTTAACGGTACTTGCAAAGTGCACTTCGTTATTCAGGCGTATCAATGGAAGATTTCATTGTCCCAACAACAGTATCTGAGGCATAGTGACGGTTTTGCCCTTTGCGTTTGCCACGAACTACCGCCCCACGCGTTTAACTCTCCAACATGGTGAGTTGGTGACATGTGGGCCCAACAAGGTAGACATGTGAGACCTACAAAGATTTAGCCTTAAACACAACCTTAAACATGTGCCAGGTAAAAGGTGGCACATGAACATTATTGTAGCTAGCTTTCTAATGGTTACACCCACCATAGGTCTAACATTCCTCGTATATTCCCTATAGAAGGAGCTATGTTAAGAATGGTGCGAGCTATGTTAAGAATGTTAGCAGTCAGTGGTACCAACACTTCCTGTTGTTCCGAGACATAACAGAGCCACAAGCGGAATTATCATAGCTCCAGGAAAAATGCTAATGGAAACCTGAACTCTTGAGCAGAATTCGCGCAGATGTTAAACATAGCATTCCAAAAAATGCTAATAAAGCATCACTAGAAACATCAGCAAGGTGTACCATCTATCAATGGGAAGGACAACTACCCAACATTTAGGTCTGGTAATATCATGATTCGATCTGAGTCATTTAGTCCTATCAAAAATTTTATATCAACTTGACCTAAATCTAGGCCATTGATATTTCTCTACAGTCTTGTGCATGAAATGCAAGCAGAATGGATTGCAACAATGCCTCAGCATTCCACATTTTAATGCACTCCAGATTTGGAGAGACATACTTCTCTTGGCTATACCTCAAATTAAGAATTAAACTATAGATGATACAATGAGAGAAGATATGGTAAAATTGAGATAGATCACCGCAAAACGTTAGCCTTGCAGTCCAATGGCGTCACAGGCTGGAGTTTTAAGTTCAATTTTGAAAAGGAAAAAGGAGCCATCTAACCAACTCATGCTTTACCAAGAACTATAACCGCAACAATAGACCCGCACGTACTCGTTGACTATTGTAAGGGTAACAATGCAAGTCTGCACCTAACTACAGATAACATTAACTAGGTATCAGGTAAGAGAGTAGGAGGAAATACTTACCTAACAAAATTCAAGTACATATATCCACTTAATAGAACACTTTGTAAGCTAAGAATTACCATAACCACTCCAATAAAATACTATATCCACTGATTCAAACTTTTTACAAACTCGCATACTATTATATCAGAAATCGATGTCGTTCAATCCATGCACCTTAAAAGCTGGACATCATGGGTTATACCTTCACCAACGGATAATTAGCCTCAGCCAACTTTTAGCTAGCAGCCTGACAGCCTCTCAAACACCTGAAAGCGAAGCTCAGGATTCAGATGTCTCCCATCGTAACACGAATTCTCACAACCATCTCAAACATTACACCACAGATATCCAGCCAGAATATATGGTTATGCGTGTAAAATATAACTAAACGCGCACTAGAATCATATGCCTGATAGGTAACATTAACACATGCAGCAAAAGGTCTGGCGCAAGAGTCAGCACAATGAGCAGCTGTGTCTGTTAAATCTTTTGAGCAAATGCATGGTCCATTAAATCAAGATGACAAGTCTAAAACATTTATTTATGGAGAAACTGAGACAATGCTCGACCAAGACCTATTGCATGGTTTTTCCATATATGCATAGCTATGCCCACTAAAGGGAGAATTAAGAATCCCTCCAAATATCGATACTAATAATAGATAAGTATAATAAATTCCATGCTCTCCTCCCTGCAGTAATAAGGCAGGTTAAATATACAACCTCCCAATAAACCTCTTGTGCAAGCGGCCAGTGTGTCATGATAACAACAATGCAGCTGTCTGGGGACCATCTTTGGGCTTTATCTTTATCATCGTGGACTGCTGCTGCTGCTGCTGCTATTGTCACCAAGAATAAAGGGTTCTTTTCATAAGGAATCATCTAATATCGTCGACAACAGAAGCTCCCGCACAAAATGACTCCTCCGAGCTCTCTCCACTTGATCTTTCTCAGATAGAGATGGCTCAACACTGGCAGAGGGCAAACAAAGATTAGGCAAATATAGCGAAACTTTCTTCTACAAGTAAATTGGGTAACAAGGAGAGTGGAAAGAGAGAGCCTTTTTTGCCAGGGTCCAAGCACAGTAATAATTCAACAGTGGATAATCCAAGTTTGAATATTTCCTAAACTCTCATCCGACGCTATAATGCAAGCAACAGTTCCCATTTTCCAAGTGCTTAACAGATTGAAAGGTAAAATGCTAAATGCACATTAAAAAAATGTCTTGACACCTTCCAAAATCTTAAGCGCTGGGTGATGGGTCTCTTGCTGGTTTTGGCAACGGGAACAAGGTTTCTTTCTCCACTCTTGATACCGTGCGTGTGGTAGATCAGATAAATAGGCAATTTTGGCTACAAATTAAGAGGCAGCGCTCCCCCAATACTCCTAAGCTACTCAACCTTGATAAAGGTTGTATAAGATCCCAGGTCTTATTAGTTTGATCTTTCATAGGATTTTGTTACATCTGCACATTCTGACCGAGCAAGGTCTTTGTCAAAGAAGATGCACGATAAAACTTATGGCTAAAACTATGATGATTGGATCAAAATACAAAAATTCGTAATGCAACAGGACGATCTAATAAGTAATCCCATGGCATACCTAGGTGGAAAATTTATAAGCTTAACTGGTAGCAGGTTAGACATAACATTTGTTGTAAGCTGAGTAGCCAAAGGAGCCCAACAAAGGAAGTTGTCCAATGACTAGATAACTTTAACAATCCGCTGATTAGGCTAGATCACCCTCTCTCCACTAGGACTACTATAAATCTTCTCGAGGAAGTCAGAATCCAGATCCGGTACAGAGAATCAGTACAGAATAATGGCTCAAAGAAATCTTGAAATTATGCAGCTGAAGACACAAATGTAACAGATAACATTTTCTTATCAGCAGCCTGATGAAGATGTAATATGATAATTGGTCTGCAAATACATTACGAGCAACCCTATGTTCTGCGAGTGTCAATGAAATCCCTTAATTGTCTTTTATCTAATTCCTAGGCCAATTTAGTTTACATACCATATGCATGGTTGGCACCTGCATTAGGGCACTTTGGTCCCCCACCCTCCAATAAAAAAAATAAAATAAAAAATAAAAAAAACACGTGCTGGAGTTTCTTCTTCTCCTTCAATTATTTTTCCCCCTTGGTGTATCTTCCATATTCCTTCATATTTGTTTCATCTATCAAAGCCCTTGAACTAATTACAAATTAAGGCCCGTAGGCATCTTCGATCAAATCGAGATTGGTGGACCAGACCTCAAGTATGACAGCTTAAAAAGTTCTCTACACAATACCATTAAAAATTAAGGAGATGTCACAGGCACATGAATGGATGCAAAATACAGAGGCACAGACAATGCAGCTAGACAATTACACAATGACTGCTCCTTAATTGGATAACATACCTTATTACCATTACAAAACATTTACCAAAAAAAAAAAAAAAAAAACCATTTTCCACCTTCAACTAATAAAGAAAATCAACATCAAAATGACAATTGCATGAGGACTTCACATTCAGAAGAATTTCTAACAAGTACATATTAAATTCACTAGAAAGAAAACAAACCATATCACTAGATAATAACAACAGATTTACCAATTACAAGAAGTCATCAGAACTGACTGCAGAAAAAGAGAGAAAAATTAATTTATTTGACCACAAAATATGATTAGAAACTCTAACAGCATTGGTACAAACAAAGTTAAACATGCATCTGCACTAGTGGAATCTAAAGCCACTTGTAAATAAGAATGTTATATTTTATCCCTTTATATACCAATTTATATCGATGAAGATATTATGCCATGTCCTTATAGAAAGAAATGACTCATCAGACACAGCAGAATGCAATTCTAAACCATTTTTCTAATCATCTAACAAAAATCACATTGTTTTTTAAGTAATTATGTGGAAATCAGTCTTGTTCTGAAGGATCACAGGCAACCCTCATGCAACTGTCAGAAAAGCAATGGGAATTATCAAAACAGTGAGGGAAAAGAGAATATAATGGAGAGGAAATGCCAAAGCTTCATACCTTTCCCCTGCTTTCTCCTCTGAAGTCTTGTTAATCAAATTTCCATCATCCAAGGATTCAGGCCTTACATCTTTTGATGAATCAGCAACAGGAAAATTCATAATAAATGATGACAGCAATGGATCAGGTGCAGCATTCGAGGGAGCAACTGTAAAGGAAGAACCCCCAAAAAGAGATTGCAAATTCCCACTTCGCAGATCCTTTCTCAGCAAAGAAAGTGTAGAATGGGATCCTGATGAACCTTTACGGAATCTCCTCCTACGCTGCATGTGAGTTATTGTTAAGGAACTCAAAGCATATTACTCTATCAAACATGACATTTGCACAAAATGAACATGGTAAAGATAGCTTGACTTAAGAGTTCAGTTTGCAAAGCATGGTTTAGTGTATAATAAGAAATTACAATGCATCTAGATACAAAACAAAAAAGATAAGGGAAAAACGTATTTATCACTCCACAATCAAAGTAGAGAAGAAAGGATATCTTAAAGAAATTTGCATGCTGCGCTGTTATGTGCCCAACCATGTCCATGCCAACCCTAGCTGTACAAACAGGACATACCTGCAAGAAAAAACAACACCCAATTCTAACAACAATAAGCTCTGCTACACATATCCAAGAATTAAAAAGACAAACAGACAACAATACCACGATTGGCTAAGTAAAGATCCTAGCCTTTTTAACTAATCATAAACAAAAAAGGGATAAGAGTAAAAAAGATTTTCTTCGAATCCCCAACAACAAATAAGAAAGCAAAATAAACAAAATAACCTGAAAAATTCATACTCTCATTTAAAGTAAAACCAAATTAAAACACAATCAACTTTTAAAACATAGATAGTTTATATTAAAAGGTACCAGAATTTTACTTGAATTTCTGGGTTGTAAGATACGTTAAAATTTGATGACTCCACACGTGAAAATGAAACTCAGAGTATAGGTATTGAGTCATATACTAAAATAATAGATCGATTAAACTCGCTTAAACTAACAGAACTGTGCTTTTTTTTTTTTTTCCTTTTCACACAACAACATATAGACTATAGATACCCAATGATCTCAGACATCTAATTCTTGGTTTTTCAAATTTACCGTGAAAATGGAATGAAGCACATCCTATTCACATCAGGAAGCACAGTGGGCTGTGTCTGTAAATTATAGATCAAAATATAGGATAAAATCTTCATTTTCTTTACCTAATTCACTCTCTATTATATCTCTTAATTACAACCATCTCCCACTTTCTAGGTGCATGGATGGATATGGCTGAAAGTCCCTTTTTGTTGTCCAACAGATGTCCCGTGGTTGTTTCTGTAACATATTAGTAAGATCTAAAAGCAAAGATGCAAATCTAAAGGCCAAAAGAAAATATAGTATTTCAATGACTAACAAGGGAAATTTACTTTTTTATAGAATTTTGAAGAATAATTCATGTAGTAGTTTTTTATCCAACCATGCTTCACTAAATGCAAACAGTCTTTTAACTTAAAGCAGCAATCTATAAAATCCAATTAGCAACATTTCAATTATTCTTCCTCCAAAAAAAAAAAAAAAAAAAATCAATTTACCGTTTAAGATTGTTCCACCCTCCTTATCCAACTCTCTTAAAGCAGCATGGACATTCTAGACCATCACTAAGAGCATACCAGTTCATGCTTGCTTGTCTGTACACTTCATGGCAACCATCAAAAAGGTGGAAAAAGACGACAAAATTTACCATATATTCCTAGTAAATTTCTAACGAAGCAAGCAAGAACCGCTGCTGACACGATGTTATACAAGAGTAAATTTGAATCCATAATTTACCTAAAAGATCACTACAAGCTACTGTGAAACATCAGAATCCATTCATAATGATTGCATAAAAAAATGCTTTCACTAAATTAGAGAAAAGAACTTCAGAAGACCATACATTCATACAGGAAATCCTTAATATTCGATTTGTCAGATATGAATGATAGAAAATTAGAACCATTCACGACTGAGCAATGAGCTATATGACCAAAGTTTTAGCATCATTGGAGAATGAGCACAGAAAACAACAAAAATCCAGCTACAAATAAATGCAAACAAGAGCTTCAGAATCAGACAACAGGAAAACCTTATAAAAATTTAGATGGCTTAATAAAACTCACTTGCAAAGCCTTAAAAATCCATTTTGCCCCGTCAACTACCGTTCATCCCCTCAAGAAGATATTTCAAAATCCAACTATTCCCAGTAAAACCCCATAAAAATCCAATTTTCATCAAATATTTACACTAAAATCCCCCCAAAAACTCTTTTCCCCTCAATACGTGAAAACACAAGCAGAAGGACCAGAAGGACCAGAAACGAGACAATACCCCATTTTTAGCCTCAACCGGGTGCTCGTCGTCGATGTGGCAGCACAGCCCCACTATATCAAAATCCTCGGAGCAGAACGGACACAGGAACTCCGCTCTCGAGTCCTCATCCCCTCCATCGATCTCCTCATACCCAAGGTACAGATCTACCAACCAAAACAGCCAATCAAATCCCACTCTCACAAAAAAGAAACGCAAACCCAGACGATCAACAACCAGAGACTCCATCCTCACCGAATCGAGGCTGGACGGCAGCCTGGTGGCGCTTCGAGGCGGCAGAGAAGCGGCTCCACGAATCGGCCTCCATGGCTTCCTCCTCCCTCCAGTCCTTCTCCAATCCAAACCTCTGGTCCCCTGGAGAGCCAGTACAAACCGAGCAAGAAACAACTGATCCCTCGTACCCTCGTATAAATTTACAAGGGCGATGAGAGAGAAAGAGAGATGCAATCCTCTCTAAAGAGGAGAAAAAGCTCGGCAATGCTTCGTGGGGAGGAAGAAGAAGAGAAGAAGACGACAGAGAGATAAATGTTGAGGAAGGGTGAGATGCGATTCCTTTTTTGCAGGAAAAAGGGGCGATAGGAGCTCGGCAAAAACTCCGTGGGAGAAGAAGAGGTGAGAAGCTAGAAGACGACAGTGAGAAAAGCGGGGGACGGGGTGCACCGGCCCTCCCAAGTCTCGAGGGTGAGCTTTCCAGTACTGGAATTAAAAAATAGCCCTGATTGCCCTCTGAATGACGATAATGCCACTGTTCTGGGACACGTGGTGAAATATGGATCGTCCAGAAGACTGTCCGCACATGCCAGATGGCTAGCTGATCTAGATGGTACGAATCCGTTGGGTCGGAATCGACGAGGGAAACGAGTTGTTAGGATTGTACGCATAATAAACTCATGGTGTTTTTGTGCGGGGATCGAAATTGGACGTAGATGCATCTGGTGAGTTGTTTAGATCAGATTGGATGGCATGGATCGTTTCCGCATAGAGATTATCTAGGATAACTGGTTTGCTAACGATTTAAATAACCTGGTTCAAATACAAACCGGATAGGGAAACGGAACCAACGTCGGGGATAGAATATATCCCACAAAATACAGAGGCCTTTCTTGATGTCTCATAAGATCCTCATGCTGCCTTAGTAGCTGAGGCATGCACACGGGCATACATAAAGGAAACGCAAGTGAAACGGAATATTTTCTGGTCCTCGATGTTCGCTCCGCCATCGGCAACTCGTGATCTTATGAGAAGGCGTTTCCAATGAATTGACCCCGGTTTCTTTTTGGCCCAGATTGATGGACCACGGGGAGTCGGTGGACGGTCCGATTGGACGCTGTTATCTTCTCCCAAGCGCGTGCACAGCAATCCATGTAGGAACCAGGGATCTTCCGTCAATGTTGACGAGGCGGTAAAATCCGGCAGTCGATTTTAAATATTCGCATATTTAATTTCTATGCGCACGCTCGGAAAATCATTCTCCATCTTTCACACCCCCTGGCACGCAGATGCGCCACGTAGGCCACTGAGGTGATTCCCGACCGCAAGCTTGTGGTGCAAGTCATCTGCGACCATCTTTTTTTACCCCGCTACGAGGGAAGGATTGAGTACGAACTTCTCTTCAGAAGCCAGCTGATTCAGCCAATGGAAATGCAGAAAGGCCGTGGGGTCGTGTGGATTAATTATGTTATATAGGTGACAATTTGCTAGATGAGCTGTTCTCTACGATAGACATGATAGCATATCCAGTTGCAGAGTGCTGATTGTGCGGCGTGGAAGACGCCACGTGACACAGATGAAACAGGTGGGCACATGTGTTCACATTTGCGTGGGGAACTTAACGCACAAATTAAAAGTACCCCCAGAAAAGTATCCATTACAATGATAGCGTGGTCCCACCAGAGAATCTTGTAAAATGAGAATTAATGCGTACACCCACTTTGACGGCTCCATGTAAATCAAAGGCGCATGCTGTATGACCGAGTGGACAGAGCTTGTGTCCCTTGTTTTATTTAATAAAATATATGAAGCGAAAAATTCGCAGCATCCTGCTTTCGTAGCTCAGTTGGTTAGAGCACCCGTTTAGTAAGCGGGAGGTCTTGAGTTCGACTCTCAACGAAAGCATGGGGTTTTTTAAACTTTTTTTTTTTTTTTTTAATTTCCATATTCCTCCCTGTGGAAATAGGATAAATCTAAGGATATATATTATGTTTGTGATCTATGCATTCGAGGATACAGTGGTTACAGATTTGATCTTCCCACATGCCTCACGTTGAAGTCCCTGACCATTCTCCTCAAGTCCAATCGGAGAGGGTATGTCCTGGTTGTGTGACAATGGTTTTCTCACCCATCCAATCACCATAACTATGTCCCCGTTCCACATGTCGTAGAAAGGCTGCAGTACAAAGCTAAAACGATATTATATTTGTGATTATGTCGTCTAACAATCTAATTTATTGAAGGACGAAATTTTTTTATTTAAAAATATAGCACAAAACTTCTTTTAAATTTAAAAATTAGTAAATCTTCTAACTCCAATAGAGCTTTCCCACACTATTCTTGCATACTTTCACGATTCAAGACATGCATATATGTATATAAATTTCGTAAGTATTTTTTCAGTTTTGCTGTGTTCAACGCAACCATTTGAGCAAAAAAAAAAAAAAACCTTCCTTAAGAGAGTTGGATGGCAGTTCAAGAAAAGGTAGAACAACAAAATGGCCTAAAACGATAAGATTGATGAGAGAGAGAAGAGAAGTAGAGGATGAGGAAAAAGAACACCGAGATGAATGTTAATATAGTACTTAATATATGGTGGAGTGAGGACTTGACAATGGAGGAAGAAAAAGAGAGAACTGAGACAAATAGAAGGTTTTTTTTTGGTTAT
Organism: Elaeis guineensis; assembly: GCF_000442705.2. Classification (NCBI taxonomy): domain Eukaryota; kingdom Viridiplantae; phylum Streptophyta; class Magnoliopsida; order Arecales; family Arecaceae; genus Elaeis; species Elaeis guineensis. The sequence goes on along the minus strand of NC_025993.2, from coordinate 179,981,069 downwards.
ATTGGGTTGTAATGGTATGGGCATGGGTGAAAACGCTGTTGGCATGGATTTCTAACCACATGCATATTCGTTGAGTGTCCCATGCATGCATGCGACTGGCTATGTCCCTAGGCTAGCAGACCCGACATACCCAAAGTTGGCAAGGATCTTGAATCACATGCACGTCCATTGATGTCCCATGCATGCAATTAGCTACGTGCCCGGGCCACTAAACCTGATATACCCAAAGTTGAAACTGAACCTTGTATCTCAAATTAAGAACCTAGCATGGGTCAGGTATGTATCTCATGAAATTAGACCCGATTTGATAGGATATGCAGGAATTATAATTGCATGAACCGGACCTACCTTGCAAATTTAAAGCCGCTCGAACAAGAAGAGACTTAAACCAACCTAATTGCAATTCAAGATGTCAGTTAGACTGGATGCTCCAAATTTTATTGATATAACTAAATTCCATTCCTTTAATTTAACAAATCTTGGTTCAATGTTGTTGCTTGTTTCGTCACGATTAGAAAACCATGTAATTAATAAGGAGGAAGGATATAATGGATGGGATGACAAATTTAGGAATTTGTAGATGGATGGATGTTCGTTATTAATTAAGGAGGATTAAAATCACTTTTCCTGACTCCTTTACTCAAGTCGTGGAATTAATGGCATTAAGAAAGGCTTTGAATATTTGATTTCTTTGAATCTGAGCTCTTCATATAACCGGTGGGGAATGGATTGATCGATCCTTCTTGCTCCATTCACAATATCATTCATGACTACGAAAATCTTCTTTAACAAAATCTTAATACCATAACATGCCATGCTGCTTGAATGGTAGATAATTTTCTTATATATATTCATCTCATGCAATAGTTTGATAGATGAAATTTTTCTCTCACAAGATTCTGTATTTGTTCTTTTGCCTATTATAACTTGTTACAAGTTAAAACAGGAGTAGCTGACTTGACAGAATTGGCTATAAGTTTATTTTATAAAAAATCGTTATTAAAATATATATTTTTTATATGTAGGGAGGTTGTGAGGGGCCTAAAAGTATACATGGTAATATAAAGCTCCAAAGGATTTTCTGAAAGTCATCCACAAGAATAAAAGTAATTAAACCCCAACTGAAAACAAGTTAGCTTTTTGGATTTGAAATCAAACCTAGGTTGGTTTCAAGTGAATACACTCAGTGTCTAACTTATCTGCAAGTCACGGAGTCTTTAGCAATCTTAATTTTCACATGTTTCCTATATTCACATCATTTGGGTATTGGGGTATGACTACTGCTTTACCAGTTTCAAGATCTCTTACTGTTTCATGGATGCTCCCAATCCTTGGTTTTAAAGGTGAACTTTGATGCTTTAATACCACATCATATGGCTGCCACAGGTTTTATCAGCAAGGATTACCATGGTTGCTTAATCTATGCAACAGATGAATTTATTAGCCTGTGCTAAACTCATTGCAGCCTAGCAAGGACTGTATGTGGCCACACATAAACATAATACTTACCAAGTAATTGGTTGGAGGGGAATTTTACTGTAGCTATCTTATGGACTCTTTCTTTTTCTACACCCAAGTTTCCTTTTAACCTATTGCTCCGGAATATTTGGCACTAGCGGCATGACTCTCTTCTTACTTTTAAAGCTCCTTATGTCTTTAGAGAAGCCAATATGGCCGCCGATTAGCTGGCAGCTCAAGCAATATTTCCACAGTAGCTTTCTTTTCAAAGTGCAGCAGTTCTTCCTATAGGTTTCCATCCTATTTTGCTGGCAGACGCACTCTCTGTATAGTTCTTGAGATACTAGTTTTTCTTTTTGGTCCATGGGCCCTTGTACACCCTTCCCGTCCCCCCACATCCCTCTCCCCCCCACCCCCCCACGCAAAACCACCACCCAAATAAATAAAAAAAAAAAAGAATAAAAAGGAAGTCCACATGATATATTACCATTACTAATCCTCCATATTGTAAAAAATCTCATCATTTTATTGTTGTTATCCATTATTTCTCAAATGAAGATTGATAAATCTGCATAAAGTTTACTAACTGATTTCAAAAAGGAGTCAAATTGAAAACTAGATCGAAAAAACAGTGTGATATTATCTTAACTTTTACACCTTTCATCCCAAAGTCACACCTTTCGTTTTGCTCCAACCATCACCTCCATGCTTCCTTACCTTCATATATAGCGAACAACGTAAGTGCAACATAAAAACAACCACACATCCATAGATCATCTACAACAGATAGCAAAAGAATGCCTTAACCTTATTCTATCACTCATCAATCTTCTTCTCACTTGCACCACACGCTATCATCACATGGCGGAACTCCTTTGAAACCGTTGCAACGGCCGTTATTACGAACCAATGATTTTAAAACCGACCCGGTTCAGCTGCATCTTCCCGGTCCGGCCAATTAACCGCCCCCAGAGATTTATTAGGGAAGCAGCTTCTCTTGGACGGACTCGCTGATCCCTCCTTCCCGCTTCTCTCTCTCTCTCTCTCTCTCTCTCGATTTCGTCCACCGGGCTCTCTCCATTTCCCTCTCTTTAAGCCCTTCTCGGCTTCCATTTCGATTCCTTTTTCACTCATTTCTATCAATCGCAGCGACCTTTTGGCTTCAATCTCTCAATGGGCGCAGAGAAATCGATTCTGTTTTGGAGTTGGATGGCTTCTGATATCTGGTTCTGGTGATATCGTCCTTGTCTTCGTTGGATTTCTTTTTGGGTTAACAGATATACAAATTGGATCTTGGGGCACGAACGGCTCGCAGTCTTGGAATTCTGATCTTTCTTTTTCTCTGTTATTTTGAGATCTCCTCGTGGAGATGCCAGTTGGGTTGTTCTGATTCAATTCTTGTTATCAAGATTGGATTTTGAGGCGCTGAGCTTTGATTCCTGCATCGATATTCTCTCACATTAGTTCTGGAGAAATTTTTCGAAGAAAGATGGATTCTTTATAGGATTTGCAATAGCTCGAAGGGAAGAGGATTGAAAGATAATTTAGAGCATTGCTGCTGGTGATCGCAGGATGGGGAGGGTGAAGCTAAAGATCAAGAAATTGGAGAATAGCAGTGGTCGGCAGGTCACCTACTCGAAACGGAGGGCTGGAATATTGAAAAAGGCTAAGGAGCTATCCATATTGTGTGACATAGATCTCGTCCTTCTCATGTTCTCACCCACTGGAAAGCCGACATTATGCGTTGGAGACCGGAGGTACTTGTTAATCCTTCACTTTTATTTCAACTATTTTGGATTTTTCGAATGCAATTATCTAATAATGAATCTGCCGTAGAATTGAAATGAATTAGAGCACTTTATTTAGGCTGTAGGACCATAAGCAATTTCTAAGAGATCCTAAAGATTGGTTGTTTAATTGTTCCTTGTAGCTTTTTTTGGAGAATGGATTAGTAAGAACCATTTCATTGTCAAATTGAGAACCATTAGCACATTAAGAAAAACTATTCAACAAAAAGTATAACTTACTAGCTCAATCAACTTTTTGTGCCAATAATTCATCTTAGTTAGATTATTGCTGTTTTGTATTATATCAGACGGTTACTGTTTATTAATTACCAGCTGCGGCACCTCTTTCTACTAATTCTTAGTTTGAAGTTAGATAATTGCCACAATTTTCTTTCCACTTCATCATTTATCCTTTGCTTTATGACAGCACCATTGAGGAGGTTGTTGCAAAGTTTGCCCAACTAACTCCACAAGAAAGAGCAAAAAGGTACAATAGAATTCCTTTGACCTGTGTACTCTTTTCCTTGCATTCAGACTAACTGTTTATAACCTTTCTGATGAATGCTTCTACATGATTTGGACAGGAAATTGGAGAGCCTTGAAGTAAGTCCACCATCATTCAGCTATTATCTGAACAAAAGTTTACACTTTTTTCATTCGGGGGAACACAGTTTCATACTTCAGTATAACGTCAAGCAACCTTAGATCAATATTATGCATTTTTGAAAATTTTATTCTTTTTTTCTTGTTGAGAATATAGGCACTGAAGAAGACATTCAAGAAACTGGACCATGATGTTAATATTCAAGATTTCATGGGTTCAAGGTAACAATAATGTTAAATTAATTTGGATAGCAGAACTCAAGTTCCAAAATTTTAATATTCTTCCTTTGTTTTTATTGCAGCAGCCAAACAGTTGAGGTGCTTATCACAAACATCACATTTACAAATTCAACATTCTATTCTATGAGCATCACTATTTCTCTCTTTGAATATTTGGTTCTGATTGAATCCCTTGAACAGCACTTGACGAACCACCTAAGTTCATTGCAAGCTCAACTATCAGATGTACAAAAGAGGCTGAGGTACTATTTTTGAACTTTGACCTGCAGCTTTCTTTTCTTGGATATCAAGAAAATGCCAAATGATTAGAGAAGCATGCTTCTAAGTATTTAACAACAGAGGGAGACAGCTTATGAGATGAACGACCATGTTATAAGATTGGATGATAGATCAAAGCATAATCATGCAATTTCAACAAACACTTTAGCAACACTGAAAAGAGGAAGGAAAAGAAGAAAGTAAAGAGAGATGTTACAAAGAAAGGGGAAGAGAGGGAATACAGTGTCCTGTTGCCTTTCAATCCTAGGGCTATCTCTTTGTATTCGTTGATTGTGGCATGAGAGCAAAGCATAGACAGATGATTGAAGTGCACCCAGCATTAGTTTTGGGAAATGAAACAAATCCATATTGGCAAGCATTTTCCCTTTAAATAAAAAAGGAAAAAACATTAACCTTCACATTCATTGCATTATGCTTGAAGATGCACATAATAAAATTTTTTGTATCCTTGTAGTAATGTAGCCATTTATGGCACTGCAACAAGTGAATCTCTGAATTGCTCTAATTTCCAGTACTTATTAATGCATTCGTGACTTTTGTTATATTTAACATTCAGCTGTTCTTTTTCAGTTATTGGACCGATCCTGATAAGATTAATAACGTAGACCATATTGGGGCTATGGAACAATCTCTCCAGGAATCTCTCAGCCGCATTCAGGTGCATAAGGTATGTTTTCCTAGGCATCCTGGACATTTGCATTTTGTCCACTAAATGGTCTATTTATTAACATTTATTGCATTTGTTGCATATTTTGGTGACTTGTATGCATCATGATTCTAAATGACATACAGCACCATAGCTTAGATGCACAGATTTACACAGGGGAACTTAGACCTAATTAACCTGAAGCAGCTGTTCCATAGGAGCTAGCTTAGTTGCCTTTTGTTTCTGCATTGAAGTAAGGCCACTTGGAAACCTTGGTTCTAAAACCTCTAATCCATCTAGAGATTTTTCATTCACCTCTTGCGATGACATCCTATTCTTCTCATGTGAATCAGAGGGATACATAATTCAGGTGATTTCTATAGGTTATTTTCATGCATAACTGCCTATGTTTGTAGTGCTAGATAATTCATCATGGAGATTCCATAGGGCTTTTTATTTGTAATCGTAAATATGATATATGTTTAGTAAGTGATATATGCACATCTTTTTGTAGGTACCATTTCTATTTATATTATGTATGTGTGTGTGTGTGTAATACATCCAAGATGGAAAGAGAAGAGCCCTTGCCCATGCATCAAGTAATACCAAAGATAAAACACTTTAAGATGCCATTTAAATTATTAGTTTGCGATGATCTGATGTATGGACAAGCAGTACTTCTTTGTTTGTTGGCATTTTAGGTCTTGTAGATCATATCTGTTAAATTTATATTTTGCTGTCCATCTTTGAATTTTGCAACATTGTCCAATCTTTCACCTTCTGTATTATAAGTCAATCCTGATTTACATGTTGCATCATGGATTCAGGTCATTGTGATTTTTAGTTGCTAATAAAATCCCCTGTGGTTGTTTTTTCATTAATTCACTTTAAACTTAGCAAAGATAAGTTATGCTTCATTACATACGCATATTCTTTTCACTAATGGGGTGGATACTAGTTATTGCAGTTGAAGGTCTAATTTAGTGTTTTTCCCCTAATATATAAAAGTTGGCATCACAAATTTAAATACCAATCTGTGCCAATGATCCTAGCCATAGCATACTACTATGCCGCTTGGTATAGTACCGATCAAACACATGATATGCACCACCATTTTTTTGTTCTGCCAGCACTAGTGGGCTTACAATTTGTTGGTGCAGTACCATATTGGGAACTAGTACTTTGTCCCTTGGTTGGCATGCTTAGCCAACTCATTTTGCTAATTGTTTTTCATGATTATACTAATTACAAAACATCCTATATTGTAGAGTGGGATGGTAGATGATAATTTTAGCGCTGTTTTGTCATTACATGCTAGCCTCGGGACTAAGTTATCATGCATGGGCTTGGTCGAGTGGGAATTAGTGGGTTCGGAGCCACCTGGTCTCAAGGTTCATGGTATTGGTACCGTACCAATGCTCATGCTATATGGTATGCCTGCTACCACATGGTGTACTTCCTGTACCAGTACAAGGTCAGGAGACCCTTTTCTCACTCCTAGCCATGGTACCACTCGAAATCAGGAGGAACCGGTTAATTCCACTTGGTACAAGTTGGTTCCAGTCCTTTGTCGTACTAGACCTTGGTATCATGCAAGTGCAATGTAGTACACCCAGTATGGGGCGGCATGGCGAACCATGCCCAGCTTTGCCTGCATGCTTTTACTAGTTCCTTGAGTTTATACTTAGTTACAGAAAAGTTTGCACTATCTGCATTGATCTACTTTGCTCCAATGACGGTGTTTCGTTGATATTAGCAATTTTATTAATACCTACATGATAATATTGCATAACTAGCTAATACCTCCCAATGTATAGAATGAGAGATCTAAGCACACTTTAGCTGAAAGATACGTATTTCTAGCGAACTTGGTGACCACCTTTTCATCCCCGAAAGGGATGTGCAGCTTTGAGGCTGCACATCTTGTGGACCAAAAAGGTCATGCGGGAGCCTTTTTAACTTAACCAAGAGCTAAACTTTTAAGATACATGGCTGATTTTCTCAAGCTTTATGCAAGTACTTTCTGCCCCTAATATACAAAAACAATAATACAGATATATGAATCAGGACTTTGATAGAAATTTAATAGTATAGACAAGACACTGATTAGGAGAAGAAAATATTAAACTATACAAAATACCACAGTTTGTAATAACTTTTTTTTAAAAAAATCTTTTCCTCGTTTTAAGAGTTGATCCTCTGTTCTTGGTAATGACAGGAAAACCTTGGAAAACAACTTATGTCTCTAGATTGCAGTGGCCAGGTAAAAGCACTTCTTGGTGGAATATATGTCTGCTTCCAGTCATTTGCTGCCTTAAATTAGAAAAGGATTCCATGTTTCTTTATCAATAACAGCTATCTAATGATATCATGCTGATTTTTTAGTTTCAAGATGACATCCATCTACCCTTGGGATTAGGCAGTGAGCATGGTCCATCGCCTGTAGCATGGCTTCATAACAACGATGGCCAACAAATGATGCTTCCGGAAGACCCTCATTTACTACCTCAGAGGTCAGCAGGCAATTTACTGCCTCATAGGTGAACGAGACCAATTTTTTTAAATTCCTCTGACGCATAAACTATTTTATTTCCTATTTTCCTAGTCAACATAGGGTCTCCTGATTGTTTCACTTTTATCATAAACAGAAATTACAAGTCTTTTTGTATTTTAAATTTGATCTTAAAGCTTTATGAATGAAAATGTAGCAACTCAACCCATTCTGGCTCATACCAGATTGCGGACCAAAGTTTTGGTCAGGTCAATCTCTTGTTATTGACTTCTTTGACTTTGGCATGTCAACCTGTTCCTTTAGTCAAAACATGGATGGATCCTTTTGTAAAAGGTTCCAGGCATATATTACGTTACGTAAACCTGCTATATGGTAATATTAGTGATTTCCCAATTTGCAATACTAACTTTAAACTAGGAGGCTCATTGGGCTTGTTTTTTCATAATTGTTTTTGAAAATGAATATATGCACCAAAATTACCTGCAAACTCTTCAATAATCTTTTCAACACATGACCATTCACTTTTTTAAATTGGATGAAATGGTTTGTCCGGTATATTTGCTGATGTGATGGATGTGGTTGTTTTGTCTTGTAGAGATATCGGATGCTCCACAGACACATCTATTCAAAGTTATTCTGGTTACTTCAACACAGGTAAGCAAGCAGAGGCCAATGACCAATTACAAGAGGATTCTTTGCATGAGTTTAGCCAAAACGCATGCTTGAGGTTGCAGCTAGGAGGCCAGTACCCTTACCAGTCCTATTGTCAGAATTTAATTGGCGAGAATGCATTCAAGCCTGATACAGAGAATAGCTTACCGGAAAGCACTATAGATTACCAAGTTGACCACTTTGAGCCACCTAGACCTGGATACGATGCAAGCTTTCAGAATTGGGCTTCGACATCTGGGACATGTGATGTTGCTATATATGATGACCAGTCGTACTCCCGAGTAAGTTCAAGATTTGCTTTTATTCATTCTTAATAAGATTAGAACATTTCTGCTAGGTTTAGTAACAAGCAGCAGTGATAACTATACTGAAAGACAATAAAAGGTGGGAAGTAGGATACTTTAATATCTCAAGAAGAGTATTGCATGATTTAGGAAAACCTTACAAGCCATGTCGTGCATTTTAAAGTATCATGTGAGAAATAATATCAAGTTTTGCATAAATAATTAGAAATCCATTTCATAGAACATGTCAAAAAGTTTGCTGCTGCTATATCTTCAAGACTTCAAAATACTGGAGGCAATAAATGATTACCATATTTTCTAATTATCATTTTTGCCATTTTCATGATTTTGTATGTTTTGGCAATTCAAATTTTTTGATGTTATGGTTCCTACCGATGCTTATTTAGTTTCTTATGTAATTTAAACCTGCATTTACTCTGAACATATGGAATTACGAGGATTCTAAACATATTTGCTCTGAAACTTTGAATGAAAACTAAAATAGAAATTGGCATCATAATTTGAGATTAAAGATTATGTTACCAATTTCTGTTTACTTCAGTTTTGGCAACAACATTTCAATGCGATCTAATCATAAACTTTACGATTTTGTAACAGACACAAAATGGGTTTCCTTAAACCTTTTTATTGATACGATCAGCCTCTGCTTTTCACTGCTGGTGGTTAAGAACTCGCCTGAGCTACAATATTTTTCAGTCGTGTTGAAGCCCTATAACTGTTTGTTGCAGCAACCAAACTGAGACCACACAAATCATGTTGTTTATCAGTACCCCTAGCTGGCTTCTCAGGTCGTTTGGTGGCCTTCATCCCATAGAACATGCACCACAGAAGCTACGAACTCGCATGAATCTTCAGCAGCCATTGACATGGTTTCCTTATTACAGTACTCAGGCCATGTGCAATGTAAAGATGTGATGTATATTCTTACCTTCACACAAAATAGTTGTAGCTACGAAACATGTCATACAGAAAAATCGTTGTAGATATAATGGTTAATGAGCCCCACCTCTGCCATTATGTTCAGGTCAGCTGTAACAAAATCACCTTGTAAATTTTATTTGAACAATGAGCAATGCCCCACCTATCTCTCCAACAACGGTCAGTGGATGAACCGTGCATGAAGCGTGTTATCCTATGTGCATTGTCCCACCTCTATCTCCAACTGTGGCTATGGTCATTGGCTTTCTGGGTCTGGCTTTGTTCTATTATAGTCAGGAAGAGGACCAACCAGAGAGAGAGAGAGAGAGAGAGATCGGGTAGCAAATCCATGCAAATGCTACCTTTGTTGCCGAAAACCAAGCCACAGTTTCAGTCAGGAAGTCATTGTTCCAATGAAAAGTACAGCTTTTAGATTCCTGGACATACAAACTAATATGTTCCTAGATAACATTTGATCATTTTCGTACCCCGCAATCTTCAACATAGGTTGAGCTAACAAAGAGTACAACATCGTTAATGCCCTTAATGACAAACCAAGAGCCTCCTTCCCAAAATCAATCAACCTAAAGGGAGTGAATAGCAAATTTGATTCCCTCACAAGCAGCGGTAGTGTCAGCCACCGGGTCAAATTGCGTAGCAAAGATGAAAAAGCCTCAAGCTGCTCCGCCTTTATTGATCTTTAACCAACCAAGTTGTGGGGGACCCCAAGAGATGGAGGTTGTAAAAGGTGTAGGAGGAGAGTCACTGCTTACCTGGAAATGAAAGAGAGTGGTGAATTCATAGACATTGGTATATTTATGCACTTGGCAAATTATTTCCTGTACCATGTACACCATGCCAATCACCTATCTCGTTCCTACAGGCTCTATTCACCATGCGCTTGCACTCAAAAATGTGAAAAATTGCATGCTGTCCGGCAAAGCTAAAGAGTATAGGCAGCGGGAACATTCGCTTATGCTGGGCCCGCTATGGTTGGAGCCTCCTTTGGATGTTGCATAACTTAATCTCAGTTATATGCATCTACCGACCAAGATAAACGTAGGCCTATCAACAATCCGAACTCTTTCTGTATGGACGATGAAACAGAGTATTCTGAATATCCTCAATATGAGGGTGACCAAGTATTTTATTCCTGCCAAAACAGGATGACAACGTCAACATGAACCAGGGATCCAAGGCATCCGGCATCTTAGTTGTATCAACCTGAAGATACAACCGGAACAGTCAAGAAAACTATGACATTATTATTATTTTTCTCCTTCTTGTTATTGGGTATTCTATTGTATCCTAATTCCTGACCATGTTAACTCAAGAACGTTAACCATGAGAGAAGCAAGCCAGTATGGGTCTTTATTTTGAGATTTAAGTCCAAACAATCCTTTAAGGCCTGTTCAGATGTCTGGGCTCAGAATCCTATAGGATTCATAGATGAGACCATTATTACTAGAAAAGTCTATCCGGACTGAACTTATGTCATCAAATATGTAGGAATCTTTGACGTAAGCCAGTCTGGATCTTACAGGGAGGGGGAAAAAAAAAAGTCTATTTAGATCCTTTTTCTCCTTACAACCAATCTATTCTCAAAGTTTCTAGCTATTTATGGATATAAATCTAATATAGATTAATTTTTTCTAGTGATACTAGTTCAATCTATAAACCCTAAGAAATTTTGAAATCAAATATCCCAACGTTAGTCATTTAAATCCGTCCATGCATCCGAGGAATGCACCGCGAGAAAAAAAAAAATATTCATTGCAACGATTGATCATGTCAAATTTATAACATATCAATGAAAATTTTTGTATGTCATCTATTACCATATATTTCATCAATTTTCATAGATTATACCCTACATTATCGGATAAAATTTTTATAGTCAACCCGATCATGAAAAAAAATATGATCGGACCGCCATCATCTATCACATATCCCCCACCCATTAAAATATATATATATATATATATATATATATATATATATATATATATATATATATATATATATATATATATATATCTTCTTTTCTGCGCCCAACCACCCTCCTTGGTGGCTCTGCCCCAATGTCTGCACCCCAACCCTTTGGCCCCGCCCCATCGATGCCTGCACCCCAGCCCCCCGGCCCTGTCCTGTCGGTGCTTGCACCCTAGCCCCTCATCCTCGCTCCGTCCTCCTCCTCGACGCCTGCACCCCGACCCTCGACCGCTAGTACTCGATCTCCCGATGTCCGTGCCGCCCCCGCCATGGTCTCCCGCCTCGACGTCTTCGCACCCAAACCCCCCTTCGGTGGCTCCGCCCTGACACCTGCACCCCGGCCCCCGAACATCCGTGCCACCCCTGCTGCGGCCCCTCATCCTGATGCCTGCACCCCAGCCACCCGCCCCTGCCCCCGCCCTCACCCCGATCCTCCACTCCGATGCTTGCACCCAAGCCCCCAACCGCCTGCACCCCCACTCCCGCCCTCGCATCGGTCCTCTACTCCGATGCCTGCACCCAAGTCCTCAACCACTTGCACCCCCACCCTCGCCATCCTCCCCCGCCACGGCCCCACCCATCCCATCCTCCGGCTTCGGCACCACGAACCCCCCTCCTCTCTTTTTTTTTTCTTCTCTCTGCTTCTGCTTTGTGATCTGTGGCGGCCCCACCCCTCCCATCCTCTGACTCCGACACCACGAACCCCCCTTCTCTCCTTTTTTTTCCTTCTCTCTGCTTCTGCTTTGTGATATGTGAGATGAGGGACATGTGACAGATAATGATGGTTCGATCATAATTTTTTTCATGATCAAATCGATCATAAAAATTTTATCTCATATTATTTTAATATATTTTATTTATTTTTAATTATTGATTGATTTGTTATAATGATAGTATGGTATCATCGTTGCAACAATGGTGACATAGTATCACCGTTGTAAAATATATTTTATGAGAAAACCCAGAACAGCAATGTCCCGTGAGAGAACCTCGTTTTTTTCTTTTTTTCCTTCTAACGCAAGAATATAAATATAGTTTTTTCTTGAGCCTCCACTGCCCAGTTCTGAAAGCGCTCCGCGTTCCGTCATTCCATCGACCCTGTAGCATACCGTGGATCTTACGATTGGTGTCCGTCAACCTGTGTTCCCCAATGCTTCCCCTATCCACCCACATCTGCTGTACCAGCACCGAATCATGACCGTTCCTTCCCCAAACGTAGGCTCATTAATATTCATCCAGTCAACCTACGCGACCCGTTGCTTAAGCCCCACCTTTTCCTTGGATCACTCAAAAACCATGTTCCAAAATGGAGAAGTCAGAAGGATCTCGCACGTGCCAACCCGGCCTCGGGCCTCCCAACACGTGCCAGTCGCGGTACCCACACGTTGACGCCACCCAAAAGGGAACAAATAAAAAGTACTCACACGTGTCAGCGTCATAACATCCTCCTGTAACGCACGCATTATTTTAATATTTTATTTTATTATCCCGCTAAGACCGCGGTGACCGGACTCCAACCTTCACGTATAATAAACGAGCTCGACGAGCTCCGATTCCCCTGATCCATCCGCGATGGCGACACCTTCCACATATTCACCGTCGCTCCTCCGCCGTCTCCTTCTCCTCCTCCTCCTCATCGCCTCTTCGCCGTCGATCTCCTCAGCGACGGCCGTGATCAAAGACGAAGACCCGTGGGCCACCACCCCGCCTCCCCCGGACGGGGGGCCCTGCACCACGTGCGCCTCTTGCGACAACCCCTGCCAGCCCGTCCCCTCCTCCCCTCCTCCTCCATCGCCTCCACCGCCGTCGCCGCCGCCAGAACCCTCCGTCGAGTGCCCTCCACCGCCATCCCCTCCGGCCGAGGTCTACTACTACTCCCCTCCGCCACCGTCGCAGCCGGATGTAGGAGCCTGTCCTCCACCTCCCTCCTCCGGCGGCGGCGCCGCCGGGGGCAACTGCCCTCCACCGCCGCCCAACCCTCTAGTCCCCTGCTTCCTTTGCTACTCCCCTTCGGGGTTCCCTTCTAGGTCCCACCAGGTGGGGCCTCTCTCTCTCGTTTCTTCTCTTCTTCTCTCCTTCTTCTTCTCCCTCTGTCTTCTGCTGTAAATTCTTGGGTGTTCCCAAAATGGGCTCCTGGGGGCTCCCAATGTGCTACTCTTTTTCTATCCTTGGTGGTGATCTTCTCCTAGTAATGGCTATTCCCGAAAGGAGCTCCTTGGTTCAAAGTTAAGAAGTTAGAGCAGCACTCCGTCGTCCCTCGTGCTGTAGCTTTATCGTTCTTCTGGGTCCACTTTTATTTTGGCTATGTCCATGCCTACTGCCTAAGTGTGATATTTATGTAATAAGTGGGGTATGGTTCAGAATAAAATACAGAGGTGAGAAAGTAGGGAATTTAGTGATTGCAAACGCTTGGAAGTATATTCCTTACCTGAAATATAGCAATAATTAATTTTTATAATTAAATGCAAAAAAAAAATGTTGCAATTGTCATTAAGATAAAGTAATTAAATGTTGCCTACCTTTTTTTCAGAAAGCACTTGTTGTGTGGATGCTGTCTTGTTGCTTGGTTGAAATGTACACTGATGATTCTACCTCATGCTGCAAATTGGACCAGCTTGGCCAGTGAACATGTAACCAACATGACCGTAATGTATCACTGGCTTCCATGTAACATTTGTTACTTGACCGATCGACGTTCTCCCTTTTTTTTTTTGTTGTGTTGGGGGGCGGGGGGCGGCGAAAGGGGTAAGATTATCTAATGGATCGAACCTATTATGGATGAAAATTCTCCTCCTTTGCAGCACTCATGTATTAATGTGTATACAAATTTAGTATTATGATGCCAATGCTTGAGGTGATTCGACTTTTGTTCGATTATGTCCATGTGCATGCTTCTATGGTAGAAGAGTATTGAGAGAGGTCACCACGATCCACCAAACATTGCTTCATGTCACATATTAGCAATCGCTGTTACTGGTTGTATATAATGTTTATGGTTTCGTCATTCTATTTTTTTTTCTCAGATATGAGTAATATTTCGTTTTACTTTGCAGTCTGTCTAATGGTTATGAACCTTCAAAGCACAAATGTCAGTTAGCTTCAGCATTCACGATACACCCATGAACCGAGTCTTTTGAGAGGCATTCCCTTCTACAAGACTTAAAGTGGGCTCAAACTAGCAGGGAATCCCATTGTGTTCTGATGATTCATATTTTTATGCCCTTGGCTTATTTACTGGTAGCGTCATGCAAGTTTTAGTCATGACTTTCTAAGTCTAGCTTGGCTAATTAAAGCCTATATGATGATTCTCTACCGCTGCTCCTGCTAATTGGCTCCGGTGAAGTTGACCATAGCTTAGCAACTGGGTAGAATCTTTTTTTTTTTTTTTTTAATTGTAGATGGTGGTAGGGGGGAGGGAGGTAGGTGGAGAAGATATGTGAGGATCTATATGGATATGTATTTAATCCCACATCTATTATTCGCTGGAAAGATATTAGATACTTATATAGAATTAAGAAATCTAAATAATATCTTCTCATTTGCCATTTTGGATGAAATGCTGTATTATTACAAATGGTATTAGAATTGATCCATGCTTATAATTTAAACGAACTGGGGGATACTGTAACACGAATTTATTGTAATTGATCACGAATTGATTATGATGTTCATGAATGGGTATATAAATTTGAATTTTTTGCTTAACAAAAACATTAAGATTTAAATAGAAAAGATTTGTGAGATCTGTATGGACGTATATTGATTATTTGCTGCAAAAATTTTAGATGCTTATAAAGATAAAAAAAATATAAAAAATATTTTTTGATTAAATTTTTTTAAAATAAGGTAATGGGTTGCATGATAATTATGTTATAAAATTGGTAATTGCACCTGGACATATTTGTGTCTGGTTTGAAATTTTTATTTCACAGGTAATTTCTATGGTCGGGAAATAATATGGAAATATGAAAGCCAGAATCCTTTAAATGCTATATTATTTGCAAAATTTTTTAAGGTCCACAGTACGTACCAGTCCATATTTCATAAATTTCAGGCACGGGACCTCCGTACCCAAACCTATAGACTTTGTCCCAACCTCCCCAAGCCTCCACCCCTCCTCTCGCCACTGCCTGCCATGGAGGAAGCTCACCACTCCACCTCTTCTATCTCCACCGCCCTCGAGGATCTTGAGCCGTGCGAATCCGTTTTGCCGGGTACTGCAATTAGATCCCATCTTTTGTTGCCTATTTCCATAAATCTCAAATTTTGTTCTAAAAATTCCATATTTCGCCCCTTCCTTTCTTCTCCATAGTCTCGATTCCCTGTTAGCTTGATTTATTATATTTATTTGGTTTTCTTAGATGCATTGGAGTGAGCTGGAACTCTAGCAATTTTACTTATTTTGAGGGCAAGATGATGGTAAGAGAATGGGGCTGAATTTTATCGGAGCAAGGTAGCTAGTCCTATTTCCTTAAGTTTCATTTCTTTTAATATTTGGTTCCACTTATATATGTGTTCAAAAAATTCAACCTTGGGTTGTATTTGGTAGTTGATAATCTATCTAGATTTCTGATAATTTAATACGATAATTTTGATTACCGTATTTGATATATTTTTTGGATGATAATACAGATTACCTTGGCAATCCAGATTGTCTCACGGGAGGCAATTTGGATTATCTTGGGAAGGGATGGCTATCCAGATTGTCACTTCTTTGATAATATTATAATAAAAATTTTGGATAAAATTATCCCTAAAAAAAATCATATAAAATCCATTGCCCAACCCTCCTCCTCCCTCTTACCCCCTCCGTGTGCGCTCTCTGTCTGCGGCTCCTCCATCTTCTTTTGTTTGCCCGTGGCCCTTCCATCCTTATCCTCCATCATCCTCTCATGGCTCCTCCACGTCTGTCCCCATCATCCCCACGGCTTCACATGCATCCGCCCCCTCCCCACCCCCAATGCCTACTCTTTCCGACACCTCTCAGTCTACCACTTCTCCGTGCCACTACTATACCCATATCACTCCCATCATTTTTCGTCAGAAAAAAAGAAGAGCACCATGGCAAAATTATTAGAGATATTTTAAAATTTTAATTTTATATTACCGATAATCTGATTGTCATATCAAACATGTCAATCAAGATTTTTAATAATTTTACTGTAACATTATTTGATATATCAAATATAGTAATCAATATTACTAGCAATTTAATAGTAGTAATCTATTCTGAAAGCAATCCATATTATCTTTCAAGATTGCTTGGCAATACACTAAATGCAACTTTGATTCTATCAGATGCTACAGTTATTGCCAGTATTTTCTTAAAGTGATATTTCAATGATCTCTAATTGGGATTGTGATACCCAACCTAAAATTTCTTTTGCATGAATCTTAGGGCATGACATGGAAAATAAAAAAAAATAAAATAAAAAAAAGAGAAAAAAATACTTTTTCTCTCTCTTATCTCTCTCTCTCTCTTTTTCTTTCTAGAATTTTTCTCTCCACCTGCTCTCTCTCTCTATCTGATCTATGATCTCTAGTATGGACTTGAGATGAAAATAAAAAGATCCGAAATTACTTTGATATCCATGTAGTAGATTGGATAATAATCCGGTCCTTATTAGAAATTCATAGTCTGATCATCGTGGACCCCCTATTGAGCACCCTGACATGACCTCTGATGATATTAATCATGAATTTCTCTTTTGAGAATTACGAAGATTCTCTCTCCATTTTCTTTCTTTATTTTCTTTCTCTTCACCCACTTTTTCTCTCTCTAGAAGATTTATGGATCCTGTATCGAGTCATATCTTCTTCTTTTATGGATTCATATTGACTCTGACAAGATGACTTGAAATTGCTTAAATATTCGTATCATATATCAATCCATACCGGACATGTCTAGTATCTTTGAAACCTACTGTTAATGAATCCTATTGATCGTTCTTAGTTTGATCTAATCTATGCTCCATGATTTTTTGATCGAATTGCTTAGATCTAATCCTCAGCTAGGAGGCTCTGAATTGTTTCGGTGCCCGGACAACCTATTAGACTAACTATTTGATCAACAGTCCTCTTTTCTTATGATTTAATTTTACTGAATTCATCGAATAAGAATTAATTATTTTTTTAATATTTTAATAGGATGAGTCGATTCTTCTAACAAAGTCTAAAGATCCAAGACATACGAGATAAATAGATCTTACATTCCTTATTTATTTTTAAATAATTATATTTTACATGCAAAGAATTATTGTTGATGAAATCATATTTTTTATAAAATAAAGATCAGTATATGTGATATGAAAAATATATTTTATTATGACCATTGATTTCATAAATATATTTTTTAAAAATAATATATTTATAAAGCATAAATTTTATGATTTTTCTATCTATATATATATATTTTAAGAAAAAAATAAAGATTTCAAAGGCTCTCAAGTAGCTATGAATGAATCCCTTTAGGAAGGTCAAAATTCGAAGCTAGTATCCACATGAAACATGACCCCACCAACAGGTATAAAATTGGTATATGAAATAAAAATTCTGTCGATTAAGAAATATAGAATTATGTCGATTAAGAAATATAGTCCTGTCATGAATATCATAGTGATCTTAACACGAATATCTGTGAGTAATATTTTGAAACATGACACGAATATATGACAAGAATGATTTATGCATGTATGATTAATTTATAACTTATTTTATTATATATTTTATGAAATATTTTATTTTTTATTATCTGTTATTTTTTATATATTGCATTATCATGAAAAATTTATGCTGGATCCAGTAAGGAAGCGTAGATTCTACTTACTGAGCTAGTGTAGCTCATATTTTTTTTCTATCTAGATAAATAAAGTTAGAAATGAAGAATGATTCAGACTTGAGGGTCTACGCTAGCGAACCTGAAGATTTTATAACTGAAGTCTAGTTTGTTGGAGATTATGGGCTTGTAGTAATTATTTATAGATTATGAGATAAAAATTTTATATTTGATTATGGATTTAAATGTTCTGAACTAATTTTGGTCTAATTATTTGGTGAATGATGGAATTAAATTTTTTATTATTTTTTATTTATGATAGATTTCAGTTGATCATGATTGATAGGCTTTATGTTATCGAGGGCTGCATCCCTTGATAGCATGACCGTATTATGTCCCAAATTTGAAATATGATAAAAATGATATTAGAACTTAGGTTATGATTACTTGGGACTATAGTATAAGTGACTAAGGCATGATATAAGTAAAATCATAGTTTAGTTTATGACCATTAAGGATATGACAAATGTAGCTTAAAGAATTCAAAGATTGGATTTTAGATCAATAGGTATTGCGATGGAATTTATTCAGGGACATACGATGTGTATAATAGAACTAATAAGTTATATCTTGAATTTTAATAAGTATGTTTGATCTAAACTTTAGAGGTGTTGACCTTTGAATATAGGATATTATATAGATAAGTTATATTGTGTTGTATATATTTGTTCAATTATTATGATTATAAAATTCTAAACTTGATATAGGTGAAGATTATGATGATTTTTCTTATTTTGATGTTAATTGTTTGATCATTACAATTTTAGATTTATTAGAAGGAATTTGTTTAGGACGTGGCTTTAGAAAAAATTACATCATACAAGAGATAAATATTTTTCGAGCATTGAACCTACAAGAGGATCATGTATAAAACTTATATATAAATGAATATATATATATATATTTGATCTATTGGTGGATTGGGTTACTTGATCTTCCTTATGTTTGTTGAAGATAGTGAGGTGTATTGAATATGTCAAGTCAACGTTTCAATTTCGGAGCTGGTCTAAGGTATCTTGCTATTGTCAAATTTTTGAAAGACTTATATGAGTTTTAACAAATAAGTAATAAAATTTCATATCAGTTTATTTATCGATGCAAGAGTCATGATGAAAGAAGCTATCCGCAAGAGATAATCGAATTGATTCTACTCACAATAATATTGATTTGAGATCTTCTAATTTGTTGAAGATTTGAGTTACTCATTTTACATAAAAAAGGTTAATTTGGAATCGTTCTATTGATTGTCTGGTAAATCTAGAGTTAACTTACTTTAAATTAATTCTAGATGTATTAGATTCTAGATGAATGGCACATGCTTATGCTATAGTTTCAAATATAAAAAGTGGAGCAAGATTTAATTTTGATATGGTACGCTCGAGGAATAGTAAAGACAAAGAAACCTAAAGCTTTGTTCTAGTTCTATCTATGAAAAAAAAATGATGAAAGGTGGGATTTTTTTTTTAGATTCTAATGTAAATGATATTTTTGATAGGATTCATTCGATAGACTTGGAGGATTTGATCGGTTTAGATTGGGGTGCACAATAGAAGTATGG
Source organism: Elaeis guineensis (assembly GCF_000442705.2). Taxonomy (NCBI): domain Eukaryota; kingdom Viridiplantae; phylum Streptophyta; class Magnoliopsida; order Arecales; family Arecaceae; genus Elaeis; species Elaeis guineensis. The sequence continues at coordinate 179,961,264 of NC_025993.2, read as the reverse complement.
TGGTTGAATTATACTAAAACTAGTTAAGGTTACTAATTCTAACATAATAAGTGTTATGAGTAGAGACTTGACTTTCGTAAAAGAGACCGTCATTGATAAATGAAAGGATAAGGTTATTGATTCTTGAGCTCATTTAGATGTTGCAATACTATCTTCGGTGATTGGTTCTTTTGTAATAGCAATGGTTAAAAGAATTTGAGCATCTTAAGTTTAAGGTTAGTGGATTGATATTTTTTGGTTGAGCTCAGATGTAGAATGTTTGGGTTTAGATATCCTTTTCTTAGCTTTGACATTATTACTTTAATGGATTCGAGGATTTTCTATGATAAAAGTTTAATTGTTATATCAAATAGGAGGCTAAAATGATAAAAGAAGGTTGTAGATTATAATGATCATCTAATGCTCTAGATTTTTCTATGTTTAAGAAGAATAGATAAGATCGATTATGATTTTCATGTGAAATTAATCAAGAGTAAATAATTTCGCGGGCAAGAAATTATAGTATTTTGAGCCACGATTAAGAGATCAAAGAAATTCATGATCTTGCGGATGGAAATAATCTAGTTTTAAAATATTATATAGTTATTTATATTGAGGATTTGTGAAACAAGTATTTTGAGATGTTGATAATTTAGAAGCTTAAGGACAATATGAGGGTTATGTATTTTCAATGTTCAAAACCTCAAGTATGCCAAGTTTTGAGGATGAAACATTTTTTAAGGAGGGTAGAATGTGATACCCAGTCCAAATTTTTTTTTGCACGAATCTGAGGGCATGACAAGGAAAATAAAAAAATAAAATAAAAAAGAGAGAAAATACTTTTTCTCTCTCTTATCTCTCTAGGATTTCTCTCTCCACCTGCTCTCTTTCTCTCTCTATCTGATCTATGATCTTCAATACAGACTTGAGATAAAAACAAAAAGATCCAAAATTACTTTAATATCTATGCAGTAGGTTGGATCCTAATCCAGTTTTTATCAAAAATTCATAGTCTGATCATCGTGGATCCCCTATTGAGCATCCTGATATGACCTCTGATGATGTTAATCATGAATTTCTCTTTTGAGAAATATGAAGATTTTCTATCCACTTTCTCTCTCTATTTCTCTCTCTTCATCCACTTTCTCTCTCTAAGAAGACTTATGGATCCTATATCGAGTCATATCATCCTCTTTTTATGGATCCATATTGACTCCGACAAGATAATCTGAAACTGTTTTGATATTTGTATCATATATCAATCCAAGCTGGACATGTCTAGTATCTTTGAAACCTACTATTGATGAACTCTATTGATCGATCTTAGTCTGATCTAATTCATGCTCCATGATTTCTTGATCGAGTTGCTTAGATCTGATCCTCAGCTGGGAGATCCTGAATTGTTCCAGTGTCTGAACAGCCTGTTGACTAACATCTGATCAACAGTTCTCTTTTCTTATGATTTAATTCTACTGAATTTATCAAATAAAAATTAATTATATTTTTAATATTTTAATAGAATTAGTCGATTCTTCTAACGAAGTCTAAATATCTAAAGCGTACGAGGTAAGTAGATTTTACGCTCTTTATTTATTTTTAAATAATCATATTTTTTATATAAAAAATTATTGTTGATGAAATCATATTTTTTATAAAATAAAGATCAGCATATGTAATATGAAAAAGTATGTTTTATTATGACCATTGATTTTATGAATATAATTTATGAAAATGGCATGTTTATGAAGCATGAATTTTATAGTTTTTCACCTATGTATATGTATATTTTAAAAAAAAATAAAAATTTCAAAGGCTCTTAGATAGCTATGAATGAATCTCTTTGAGAAGGTCGACATCTAGAGCTAGCATCCACACGAAACATGACTCCGTCAATGGGTATAAAGTTGGTATATGAAATAAAAATTCTGTCGATTAAAAAATATAATCCTGTCATAGATATAATAGTGATCTTAACATGAATATCTATGAGCAATATTTTGAAATATGACACGAATACATAGCAAGAATAATTTATGATTTATGTTTATGAAATATTCATGATTTATGCATGCATGATTGGCTTATGACTTGTTTTATTATATGTTCTATCAAATACATTATTTTATATTATCTGTCATTTTTTAAATATTGTATTGTCATAAAAAATTTATGCTGGATCTAGTAAGGAAGTGTAGATTTTTTTTATTGAGCTAGTGTAGCTCATATATTTTTTTTCTTTTTCTGTCCAGATAAATAAGATTAGAAATGAAGGATGATTCAAACTTGAGGGTCTATGCTAACGAACCTGAAGATTTTATAGCTGAAGCCTATTTTGTTGAAGATTATAGACTTGTAGTAATTATTTATGGATTGTAAGATAAGGATTTTGTATTTGATTATGGATTTAGATCCTTTGAACTAATTTTGGTCTAATTATTTAATGAATGATGGAACTGAATCTTTTATTATATTTTATTTATGATGGATTTCAATTGATCATGATTAATAGGCTTCATATTATCGAGGGCTGTACCCTTCGATAGCATAACCGTATTATATCCCGGATTTGGAGCATGACAGGAATGCATGGACTTTCTTGTTGTCTCTCGATCTGTTCATAATGAGGATCTTTTCACGATGTAATCATATACTTCATTACATTATATTTTAGCTGCTTTGCCTTTCCCATCCCTCCCTTTAGCATGAAAGAGCAGTTTCGTTCCTATTTGCTTGCTGTCATCCTTGACTTACCATCTACTCATATCTTTCTTGGTCTCAAAGGTTTCTCAACTTCCTGTTGATTGATGAACTGGAGCATGACTTATGGTCGACACCATTGGTAATGTTATCCATCTTTGTCACCTTCTTTCTGATGTATATGTTCGATCCTGCACTTCACCTTATCTTTGCTGAGGGACTTCAGTGTCTCATGTTCATTGAGCTGACCAAGAAAATCGGTACTGACTAAAACTTTGTTGGTTGCTCGCTCTGTAACGAGTTTGCAATTTTCATCTAGATTCTTGATGTAAGATTTTGGAGGTGGGCTTCTACGTATGCATGTGTCAGTGTTATGGGTACCTTGCATATATTGATTTTCTTTCTTTTTTCTCCTTTTGTAAATCTTACCATTATGTTTTACTTCATCATTTTGTTTCAAATGGGTCATAGGTTTCATTATCCAAAAGTGACTGACTGCAATGTCCATTGTTTTTCCAATCTTGTCTCTTTAAACCAAAATAAGAAGATATAAGTTTGCCAGAAATTGAGATAATAGCAATCAATCATATATCACATGTTAGAAATTAGAAGAAGTTTATAAGAAACTAGTCTAGCTTTGGATGAGGTGCATGAGAATACTGATCACTGACCTCCTAAATCATCGTTGTCTCCCCTATGTGCAGGTATTGGCAGTCACCGGCAGTTCCAAGCTACAACCCCCCAAGAGCTCTTGTAGAACAACTCCATATGCACGAACACAGGAAGGTGATAGAGCCAATCCTTTCTCTCATAATTTCCTAGAAAAGAATGAAACAATTTTGAACGTACGTGAGAGAAATCTTGACGGAGAGAGAATCACAGAAGATAATAAGAGTGTGGGAGTTGAGAGACTTCCAAGTCTTCCGTGATTGTATTCCACTAACAACAGGAACACTGTGTTATATAACAAATCTAATGTTAGGCCTCAATGGCGTGAACAAGAATTTCTCCAATTGATCTCAGGCTTCACAACAGACCCACAAATATATCAACACCCATTAATGCTAAAAACAGTAGGCTATAAATAGAAATAAAAATAAGAACAATAAAAGATTTGAATTTTTAAGAATTTGAGAAAAAAATAAAATACTTTTTTTTTTTTTTGATGTGAACAAGAGATAGCAGAGTTACCCTCATTTTATTAGAATAAAAGCTCAGAATTTACATATACAGATTAAAAGAGCAATAAGCTCTGCTTAGAACCCAACACAAAAGAAGATTATGGACAATAATAGAACCCATATCCCACTCAAAGAAGAAGTTTTATGGGCAAAACAAAACTCATATCCCACCCCAAGAAGAAGCTTTAGGGAGTGGATGCATAGCGAGGGATTGCAACTTATTCCATAGATTTTGATGTTGCACCTGAAACTTAGTAAAACCCAGATGTTCCCAATCAAAAATGGATTGGAGCAGCTTCTGTAAGACTAAGAATACTGAATTCTTCTTATTTAAGAAGATGCGGGCATTTTTTTCTCTCCCAAGCTCCCAACAAGCAGCTGCAAAAAGTTGATGCCCAAGCTTTTTTGCCAACTTGCCTTTGTTCCTCCCTGTCTAGCATGTCCAAAAATCAAGAAAGTTCACTGGTCTTCCTTTAAGATTCAGTTGTAATTTTACGGTTGCCCAAATATGTGATAACCCGGCCCAATTGGGCCCAAAACCAGCCCACAAAGCCCACCCAGAAAAAAAAAAAAAGAAAAACAGAGGAGAAGACTCCTGAAGGGAGTCTTCTTCCTCTCTCACCAGCTCCCAATCGAAGTCGGAAAGAGCCCCCCTCCGGCTCTATTTAAGGAGGAGAACCCTCCTTCTCCCTCTCATCAAAGACTCGAGACCCAGTCGGCGGCAATCGCCGGAAAATCACCGCGAGACCGTCCCTGTGCCATCCTTTTGCTCGTCGAAAAAGCTTCGCCAGCGTCGGAGGTGAGCCTCTCCCTTCCTCTCTTCTCCTCCTTTCTCCCCGTGCCCGTGTGCACGATCGCCGACGACCGGAGTCGCCGGATTTCTTTGAGAAAGAGATTCGGTCTCTTTTGAATGTGTGGGAGTTGGTGGCCGCCGCTTGCCACCGGCTTGGCCATCCTCTTGCAGCTGGGTCGCCCCTCCTCCTGCCGACGGCCACCCATGCTGGTGGCACCGCCGGTCGGCCAGCCAACAGGGGATTGTGAGATCCCCTGTTTCGACCCAATGGAAGCCCGGGAAGATGAAAAGAAAAAGGAAGAAGAAGAAAAGAAAAGAAAGAAAAAAGGAAAAGAAAAAGAAAGAAAAGGAAAAAGAAAAGAAAAAAAATGCAAAATAGAAAAAAAAAAAAAATAAAATAAGAGAAAATTTTTCTCTCTCCCTCTTTCTCTCTCTTTCTCTCTCTATTTTCTCTCTCTAAAAGAAAAAAAAAAAAAAAAGAAAAAGAAAAAAAAAATATATAATTAATAATAATAATAATAATAATAAATACACATGAGAGGAAGTTTCTCTCATCTTTCTCTTAAGTCTTTCTCTCTCTAGAATTGAACTTTTCTTTCTACCTTCTCTCTATATTTTCTCTCTCTAATTTTCTCCTTATTTTCTCTCTCTAGACCTTTTATCTCTTTTTATGGATTTCGTCTCTCTAGGATCATTCTCTCTCTGATTGCATCACAGATCCTAGGATAAACTTGAGATGAAAATATGATGATCTGAGACTGCTCCGAAATTCGTGCAGTAGATTAGATTCGATCCGATCCTTATTCGAAATTGATAACATCAATCATGGTTAATCCATATTAAGTCATCCTGATATGACCACTGATGATCTCAATCATGATTGCCACTTTTGAAGGATACGAAGATTCTCTCTCCACTTTCTCTCTCATGATTGACTTTCTCTCTCTAAAAAGGTCTATGAATCCTGTACAAGTCATGCCTTCATCTTTTAGGGTTCATATTGACTCTAATAAATGATCCGAAATTACTTTGATATTCGTGCTGTATGTCAACCTCATTTGATCGTATCAAAGATCTTTCAAATTCATTATTAAAGAACCTATTGATTGATCTTGACTTTAATTCGATCTGTGCTTCACGATTTTTTGATCAAGTCACTTGAATCTGACCTCAGATAAGAGATCCTAAATTGCCTAGTATCTGGATGGTCCGACACATTCAGACAACAGTCCTCTTTCCTTATGATTTAATCTTATTATATTTATGGAATAGAAATTGATGATGATTTGATATTTTAAATAGGATTAGCTGATTCTTTTAACGAAGTCTGAAGATCTAAGATGAACGAGGTAAGTAGATCTATGCTCCTTATTTATTTTTTAAATGATCATGTTTTATGCAAAGAATTATTATTGATGAAATCATAATTTTTCATAAAATAAGGATCGGCATATGTGATATGAAAAAGCATGTTTTATTATGAGCATTGATTTCATGAATATGTCTTATGAAAATAGCATGATTATGAAGCATGAATTTTATTATTTTTCCATCTATGTATATGTATGCTTTAAGAAAAAGATATAATGATTCAAAGGCTCTCAGATGGCTATGAATGAATCCTTCGGAAAGATCGATATCGGACTAGCATCCACACGAAACATGGCCCTGCCAGCGGGTATAAAGTTGGCACATGAATTAAGAACTATGTTGATTAAGAAACATGGCCCTGTCACGGGTATAATAGTGACCTTAGCATGAATATCTGTGAGCAATGTTTTGAAACATAACATGAATGCATGATGAAAATGATTTACGATTCATGATTGTGAAATATACATGATTTATACATGCATGATGAATTTATAACTTATTTTGTTATATGCTCTATGAAATGCTTTATTTTGTATTACTGTTATTTTCTAAATATTGCATTATCATGAAAAATTTATGTTTGATCCGATAAGGAAGCATAGTTCTACTTACTGGGCTAGTGTAGCTCATATTCTTTTTGTTTTCTTTTTGTTTGAACAGAGAAATAAGGTTAGGATCGGCAAAAGGAATCCAAGCTTGAAGATCGGCATAGCAAGCTGAAAAATTTGGCAGCAAAAGTTTAATTTATTTTATAATCATGGATTTGTAGTTATTTATGAATGTTGAGATTCGGGTTAGTACTTGCTTTTGGATTTAGATGCTCTGAACTAGTTTGGTTTAATTATTTTGAATTAAATTAATTAATTTTTTTGATATTATTGATATTTAAGAAGATGATTTGGCTTCGTGTTATCGTGGGTCCATCCCTCGGTAGCATGGTCATGTTATGTCCTAGATTTGGGGCGTGACATTTTATGGTATCAGAGCTTAGGTTATAATCATTGGAGATTATGATATAAATGATATAAATGATTAGGATATGATAGAATAATATCAGAGCTTAGGTTTAAGATCATTGAGATTATAAAGTGATATCAAAATTTATGTATGATCAATAGGATGTGACCGAGTGGAGTATAATGGATAATATCAGAGCTTAAGATTATGATCATTAAGGACGTGATAGAATGATATAAAGTTTAGATTATGATCACTAGAGAATATGACTTAAGTGGTATTTGAGCTTAAGGTTATCATTATTCGGGATTGTGATTTAGTGATATGTGAACTTGAGGCTAAGATCATGAGGAACATGATAGATATAAAAGAAATGATTCAATAATTTGATTTCGAATCAATAGATGTTATGATGAAATTTATGCATAAGTGGCATATGATATCTATAATAGAATTGACGAGTTATATCTTAGATTTCAATTAGCAAGGTTGACCTAAGTATGAGAAGTGTTGACCTAGAATGAAGTGGAAGGTATTGATATATTATGTTAGGTATATTTGATGATATTGGAATGCTAAACCTATATGGATAAAGGACATGATATTTTGCTGATTTTGATGTTAATTTCTTTGCAAAGAAAGATTGGTTTGAAAGTGGTCTAAATGATTGTAAGGTAAATGAAGGTTAACTCAAATTAATTCTAGACATATTGGATTCTTGAGGAGTGTGAAGCTTATGTAATAAGTTCGAACATAGAAGGTGGATGAAGATTTAATTTTGATGTGCTATGCCTAAGAGATAGTAATGACAAGAAAATCTTAAATTTTAACCTAAATTGTATATAAATCTGAAAGTTGGATCTATTTTGATTGTTTAATATACAAAGATATTTTATTTTTGATAGACTTAGATAATTTGGTAAGTTGAGATCAGAGTGCACAGCAAAGTGTGGTGGTCTGAATTGATTAAAAATATTAATCCTTTAAATCAAAAGATATTATGAAATACATTAGTTGTAAATAAAGAAAGATTTTACTGATAATAAAAGGATGCTAAAGAGAAAATCTATCTGATCAAGGAAAGACTCAAGGAGCACAGGATAGACAGAAGAGTTGGCCAGATAGAAAAGAAGAGAATTAGAATTTCAGGTCGGAGATCATAATTTTCTAAAAGTATCACCTACAAAAAGTGTCATGAGGTTTGGGAGACATGGCAAGCTGAGTCCGCGATATAATGGATCTTTTAAATTTTGAGCCGAGTAGGAGATGTTGCTTACGAACTTCCTTACCATCGGATTATCTAAAGTGCACAATGTCTTTCATGTTTCACCACTAAGAAAATTTGTACCTAATCTAAATACTATAGTAAAATATGAGCCATTGCAAGTTCATGAAGACTTGACTTACGAAGAGTTTTTCCTCTGAATTGTTGATAAAAAAAAGTAAGTGCTAAAATGACACATCATTCCATATGTGAAGATTCATTGGAGTAATCATGAAGAGAGAGAGGCTACATGGGAGCTTGAAGATATATGAAGACGAGATATCCATACTTATTTGAAAATGAAGGTATGTTAAATTTTGAGGATGAAATTTTTTTTAAGGGGGGTAGAATGTGATAACCCGGCCCAATTGGGCCAAAACCAGCCAACAAAGCCCATCCAGAAAAAAAAAAAAGGGGAAACAGAGGAGAAGACTCCTTTCAGGATCTTCTTCCTCCTCTCATCGGCTCCCAATCAGAGTTGGAAAGAGCCCCCCTCTGGCTCTATTTAAGGAGGAGAACCCTCCTCTCTCCCTCTCATCAAAGACTCGAGACCTAGTTGGCGGCAATCACCGAAAAATCTCGATGGAGACCGTCCCTGTGCCATCCTTTTTGCTCGTCGAAAAAGCCTCACCGACGTCGAAGGTGAGTCTCCTCCCTTCCTCTCTTCTCCTCCTTTCTCCTCGTGCCCGTGTGCACGATCGCTGGCGACCGAGTATTCGAATTTCTTTGAGAAAGGGATTCGGTCCCTTTTGAATGTGTGGGCGTCGGTGGCCGCCGCCGGCCACCGGCTTGGCCTTCCTCTTGCCGCTGGGTCGCCCCTTCTCCTGCCGACGGTCGCCCCATGCTGGTTGCACCGTCGGCAGGCCAGCCAACAGGAGATTGTGAGATCTCCTGTTTTGGCCCAATGGAAGCTCGGGAAGAAGAAAGAAAAGGAAGCAGAAGAAGAAAAGAAAGAAAAGAAAAAAGGAAAAAGAAAAGAAAAGAAAAAGGAAAAGAAAAAGAAAAAAAAAAATGCAAAATAGAAAAATAAAAAAAATAGAAAATAAAATAAAATAAGAGAAAATTTCCTCTCTCCCCTTTTTCTCCCTCTTTCTCTCTCTTCTCTCTCTTTCTCTCTCTATTTTCTCTCTCTAAAAAGAAAAAAAAGAATAAGAAAAGAAAAAAAATATATAATAATAATAATAATATATAAATACACATGAGAGGAAGTTTCTCTCATCTCTCTCTTAAGTCTTTCTCTCTCTAGAATTGAACTTTCTCTCTCTATCTTCTCTCTAAATTTTCTCTCTCTAAATTTTTTTTATTTTCTCTCTCTAGACTTTTTATCTTTTTTTATGGATTTCATCTCTCTAGGATCATTCTCTCTCTCTGATTGCATCACAGATCCTAGGATAAACTTGAGATGAAAATATGATGATCTGAGACTGCTCCAAATTCGTGTAGTAGATTAGATCCGATCCGATCCTTATTTGAAATTGATAACATCAATCATGGTTAATCCATATTAAGTCATCCTGATATGACCACTGATGATCTCAATCATGATTGTCACTTTTGAAGGATACGAAGATTCTCTCTCCACTTTCTCTCTCTATTTTCTCTCTCTAAGAAGTCTATGAATCCTGTACCAAGTCATGCTTCATCTTTTAGGGTTCATATTGACTCTAACAAGATGATCCGAATTGCTTTGATATCCGTGCTGTATATTAACCTCATTTGATCGTATCAAAGATCTTTCAAATTCATTATTAAAGAACCTATTGATTGATCTTGACTTAATTCGATCTGTGCTTCACGATTTCTTGATCAAGTCACTTGAATCTAACCCTCAGATAAGAGATCCTGAATTGCCTGGTATCTGGATGGTCCGACACATCCGGATAAAGTCCTCTTTCTTTATGATTTAATCTTATTATATTTATGGAATAAAATTGATGATGATTTGATATTTTAAATAGGATTAGCTGATTCTTTTAACGAAGTCTGAAGATCTAAGATGAACGAATAAGTAGATCTTATGCTCCTTATTTATTTTTTAAATGATCATTTTTTATGCAAAGAATTATTATTGATGAAATCATAATTTTTCATAAAATAAGGATCGGCATATGTGATATGAAAAAGTATGTTTATTATGAGCATTGATTTCATGAATATGTCTTATGAAAATAGCATGATTATGAAGTATGAATTTCATTGTTTTTCCATCTATGTATATGTATGCTTTAAGAAAAAGATATAATGATTTCAAAGGCTCTCAGATGGCTATGAATGAATCTCTTCGGAAAGGTCGACATTCGGAGCTAGCATCCACATGAAACATGACCCTGCCAGTGGGTATAAAGTTGGCACATGAATTAAGAACTCTGTTGATTAAGAAACATGATCCTGTCACGGGTATAATAGTGACCTTAGCTCGAATATCTGTGAGCATATTTTGAAACATGACATGAATGCATGATGAAAATGATTTACGATTCATGATTGTGAAATATACATGATTTATATATGCATGATGAATTTATAACTTGTTTTGTTATATGCTCTATGAAATACTTTATTTTGTATTACCTGTTATTTTTTAAATATTGTATTATTATGAAAAACTTATGTTTGATCCGATAAAAAAGCGCAAGTTCTACTTACTGGGCTAGTGTAGCTCATATTCTTTTTGTTTTCTTTTTGTTTGAATAGAGAAATAAGGTTAGGATCGGCAAAAGAATCTAAGCTTGAAGATCGGTATAGCAAGCTGAAAAATTTGGCAGCAGAAGTTTAATTTATTTTATAATCATGGATTTATAGTTATTTATGAATGTTGAGATTCGGGTTAGTATTTGCTTTTGGATTTAGATGTTCTGAATCAGTTTTGGTTTAATTAAATATTTGAATTGAACTTTATTATTACATTTATTTGTGATACACCTGTTATTATATTTAAGAAGATGAATTTTGGATTCGTGTTATCGTGGATCCATCTCTCGGTAACATGGCCGTGTTATGTCTCGGATTTGGGGCGTGACAAAATACTCCTTACAAATGAACAGCTGAAGAAAAGGTGATTAATGGACTCAAAGTTGGTACCACAAAAGCAGCAACTAGTACTAATATTCCAACCCTTCCCAGCGAGCACTTCACCTATGTATAATCTATTCTTGGCTGCCAACAATAAAAACACTTTAGCTTTCTTTGGGCTCGGTGTTTTCGAATCTGTATTTTGAAAAGGGCATCTTAAACCATCAAAATTTAGGAACTTATAAGAGAAATCAATAGTAAAAAGGCCATTGTGTGCAAGCTTTCAAAGAAGAATATCTGCAATACGAGACGGCACCGTAGAAGAGAAAAGATCATACAACAACTGAAGCTGATATGACTCATGCCTTATCAAAGGACCCATCTATGGGACATACCACCTCAACGTGCTCATATTCCAAAATGATGCAATGGGCAAGTTAGACTTCAATGTTCATTCATAAAGATCATCAAAACTATAACAAAGAGGAATTGCATCAAGCCAAGCATCTTCTCAGAATCTAATTGATCTTTCATTGCCTCATTTAAAAGCCATATAGTTCCAAAAAGCCTCATTCTTTAAATTGATATCCTTCCAAATGGGAGATAGCCCCAAAGTCGACTTTCCCGTTCGCATTCCAAACATCTTTCTTGAGTAGTAAGCTCTTGCAATTTTGTGCCACCAAGGATCATTTGCCCCACGAAGGAACCTCCAAGACCATTTAGCAAGCAAAGAGTTGTTCAATTGGGATAATTTTTTGACACCTAGACCCTCTTATTCTTTGGACTTACAAACAACCTCCCAGCTCATCAGGCAATGAAACCCATTGACTTTATCAGAATCTTTCCGTAAAAAAGCTCTTCTCATCTTATCAATTCTACTAATAACCTAAGTTGGTAGTCTAAAGATGGACATGTAATATGAAGGGAGGGCTGACATCACAGCATTGATCAAGGTTAACCTACCTTCCCATGAAAGTAATTTTATTTTTCAAGTTGCAAGTTTCGCACTCACTTTTTCAATCAAAGGTAACCAACATTGCTTTGGAAGCTTCATAAAATGCAAAGGCAGGCCAGATAGATAAATAAAAAATCCCTCTTCTTGCAGTTCAATTAAGATGCAAACTTTGAAGCCTCCCCATCATTCATGTTCAAGCAATGAATGGAGCTCTTGTGGAAGTTGATTTTCAGTCCAAAAACAGCTTCAAATGCCAACAAGATAGCCTTGGCTACCAACATATTTTCTTATTTTCCAGCACAAAATAGAAGTGTGACATCTGTAAACTGTAAGCTCAAAATACCCCTGTACTCCTTAAGACTACTAATTCCTTCAATTAACCCTAATGCACCTGCTCTTTTGAGTAATCGAGCAAGAACATCCACTATAAGAATAAAGAGAGAAGGTAAGATTGGATCTCCTTGCCTAAGGCCTTGCTTGCATTTTTTCCATCTACTAGGAGAATCATTCACTAACAAGAAAATGGAGGCTGATGAGAGAAGGCAACGAATCTATTCAATCCATCTGATAGGAAAGCCTCTGGCATACAGCACTTCAAAAAGAAACTCCCAGTTCAATTTGTCAAAGATTTTCTCAAAGTCCAACTTACAAAGCAATCCTTTTTCACCTGTGCACTTGCAATATGCCACTATCTCATGTGCGTTGAGGAAGCAATCAATGATATTTCTCCCTTTTATGAATACCGACTGAGATTCATCAATGAGAATAGGAAGTAAATGATTGAGCCTTCTTGAAAGAATCTTCGTTATAATCTTGTAAAGGCAATTTAGGAGGCAAATTGGCCTAAGATCCTTAGCTGATAAGGAAACTTCCTTCTTCAGGATAAGAGTGATGAAGGCAAAGTTGAGGCAGTCCAAGTCAAGGTGTCCTCTGTAAAACTCTTTTAGCAGAATAAATAAGTCATTCCTTAAGATATCCCAAAATCTTTGCACAAAAGAGAAGGTAAATTCATTGGGGCGCGAAGATTTGCTATCATCAAATGAAAACACTGCCTCTCTAATTTCCTCCATAGTAAAGGAATTCACTAACTCAGATAGGTCAGGGGTGGTGAGTCAAAAAGCATGCTCCAATTGATTTTTAACTCAGGTGCTATATTCCATCCAAAGAGATCCTTAAAGAATGAGTGAAGAATCGAAGCAATGTCTTTCTGGTTAGAATACTTAATACAGCCATCCAACAAAATGTCAAGATAATTCTCTCTTTTTCTACTTGATGCAACTTTATGAAAGAATGAAGTATTCCTATCACCTTCTTTTAGCCAAGTAATATTTGATCGTTGCTTCCAATAGATTTCTTCTTTTTTGTATAGGTCCTCCAAAGAAGCTCTAAGACTTCTTCTAGCATCGATCTTCGAGGTGGAAAGGCCAGCTGATTCTTTCTTCCTATCAAGGATTTCGATGTCATGCAATATCTTCTTCTTAATCTCTCTGTTGAAAATTCTCCTCTCAAAGGCCCAATATTTAATTGCAGCACAAACATTTCTAAGATTTTTCACCCAAGCTGCAACATCACAACCCATATCTAAACTCTTCCAAGTACCCCTCACCACATCCTCAAAATTTGATTCTTTTAACTATCAAGATTCAAATCTGAAGATTTTGGAACCACTAAAATTCTTCTTACAAATCAATGCAATAGGCACATGGTCAGAAGCAGAACTAGAGAGAGCCCTTTTCACCGACGCTGGAAAGGCAATCTCCCACTCAATGGAACGAAGGAAATGGTCAAGCTGAGCCACGGAAGGACTCTCCTGTCGGTTACTCTAGGTGAATTTCCGACATTTGAGATCTATATCAATAAGGCAGAGATGGGAATCAGATCCAAGAATTGCAAAGTATCCTTAAGACATTGGGGATTTCCTCTTCTTTCCTCAACACCTTTAGTAAAATTAAAATCACCCCGCAAAGGCTATGGTCTATGGTCCTGTCAATGAATGACGGAGGGTTAACAATTCCTGAAAGAAGGTCTCACACTGATTAGCATCATAGGTTCCATAGACTGAGGTAATACAAACATTTTTATTGTAAGCGCAAGAATACAACTCAACAATCAAAGAATGAGTCAATCTGATTGTATTCATCACTGAGAATTTCCTAGAGCTCCATCCAATAAGAATTCCTCCAGCCAAGCCAATGGCATCTAATGAGCACCAAACGTCTACTTTTGAGCTCCCCAAGGATCTGAAGAAACCAGCTGAGGGTGCCACAATTTTTGACTCCTGTATCAAGATGATGTCACAAGCTGATTCTACAATTACATCCCTGATAGCTTGCTTCTTTTCTGCAAATCTAGTTCCTCTCACATTCCATGAAACCACAATCATGATGCTTCTCAGATCACCTCAATCAAAAGCACTGGGAATGCTGTCAGATAAACACACACTTGCCAAACTGACAATGAATTCCCAACCAAAGCACTTTAGGAAGAAAAGCCAACAACTAAACAATACTATTACACCAAGAACAGATATCAGGAGATCATCAAAATTAAGCACCACTGCCCTCCAACCTTCTCCAAAGCAAATATAACCAGCTGACCAAAGACCTCTACTCCACCGATCCCCACCAAACTGCACATCCATTAAACTCAAACCATCTTCAAAAGCTATAGACATCCTATTGAACACCAGGATAACACGAGCACCACATACCAAAACCAACACATAGAGAGGAGGCATCAGAAGAAAATAAAGCTTAGACGCCACTTCATACCAACCCAATCTAATAAGAAAGCAATCAGCTGACCAAAATATCTTCCCCCATCGATCACTGCCACACCTGGATTTGCACACCGCCACACAAGCACCCAAAGACATCCCTAACTGAAAACACAACAAAGAAACCACACAAACTGAAATACCTGTACGACCACAATGAATCCGACATCATTGACACAAGAAGATAACAATCACCATCGGCTTGGAACCAGCTAATTAGTTCTGCACTAGAGCTTTAGCACTCTCGAGCCCTAAGTAGTAAGATTCCCACAACCTCATGTGCCACGTCCTCCGAGAAAGAGAAGCCGCAAGCTCTGCTTCACTCTAGAAGAAGTTGCCACGGAAGGGAACTAAGAGGCTTCGTTGCGTCCAACTCTATGGGTTCAATTTGGTCCCTCTCTTCTTCCTCCTTGCTGGCAAAAGCTTCGAGGTAGCTTCCTTGACTGAGTCAACTGCCTTCATTCTTGAAGATTTCCTCAACATCGGGGAGATTGGATCTCGACCATCATCTTGAACGCCACACTCGTGAGACCCTTCCAAATCATGACCAAGTGCAATTCTGTTCTCCACCTCACCATGATGCTCATGGGAAGCCACCTCAACAACTTCGGTGGTCTCAAGAGAAGCCCCTCCCTCCCTCGTCGAGGTCTTCTCTCTACCTTCATTATTGACCACCACAGTAGCCTCAAATACCGGATCAACAAGAAGAGCCCCATCCTTGTCGGCCCTGACCACAGTGGGCCCAAGATCCACTGCAGACTCATTAACGGGCTTGCTCAAATGCTGATGAGGCCCACGATTTTCAAGGCCTATCTCAGAATCTGATGCCCAGGAAACATTCACCACTTCCCCACACGTTGGAAGGCCCAGAGCAACAGCTAACCTCCTTTCAATAGATTTATTTAAGGCCATCTCGTCTCCTTGGATCTCGGGGGTAAGGAAGAGAATGGGGGACTGGAGTGGGGAGCATCTCCCTTTTTTTTCCCCAGCACCAGACGGCAGAGCATGCATTAATGGAGCTCCCAAGTGTTGTCTACCATCCATTGGTGAGTCCCAACTGATGAGATCATCCAGGTTGGCTTCGTCTCCACGTTTTATTGCCCTCTCGGCGCCCTCCATTCGACAACAATTTGAAAGAACACGGCTTTGAATGTCCATTAATGCCGTTGAACCCGGTTCACCAATCCCGGTTTGATGAGCCAAAGCAGGAACCAAATTGTTGCCTCCATTCATCTTCTCCATCGCCGGCAAGCAGGGCTCAAGTCCAACAGCTCCAGCTCCACCGCATGAGGACTCGCCAACCAAAAATGGCCTCGTAGGGGAGACGTCCAGCAAGATGCCTTTGCCCTTGTCCAGGGATGCCGGTTGTGGCACAGGAATGTTAGGAGACGGATGAGCAAATTCTTCTCCAGTTGCTATGAACTCCTCCCTAGCAACCATCCTGACACCATCCGGCTCAGGACAAGCGGCAGACCTGGGCTCCTGGAATGGATGAGGATCCGACGCCGAGAAGGGACCCGGATGATTGAGAGGCCCTCTTGAGGGCCAATCCGCTTTCCCAATCCATGTGAGGGGCAATGTCCGACGGCAGTGGGCATCCGGCAAAGGCGTTACGAATGCTTATCATCGCTCTATACTTCGCCTCACCGATCGTCACCAGAATGGAGTTGGGGATATCCTCAAGCTTTTCATAAAAAGCCACAATCTCAAACACCGATAGGTCCCTTCCGACTAAGGTCTTCGGAGTGACACGATCTAATAGACAAAAATTCGACGTAATCCTTCTCACTGATTCCACATCCCAACGGTGAGGCGGGACACCGAACAAGTCAAGCCTCACCTTGATTTGGAGATCTTGAGACCTCGCCCAATCCCGGAACGACCACGGCCTCACCGTAAAGAAGAAGAAATAATGCTTTCTCCTCCCTAGACGGTGTGCCTTCAACAAGGAAGAGCGAGACGGAAATTCAATCAGAAACACATTGCCGGCACACCCCCCCCCCCCCCCCCCACCCAAAAGAGATGGGAT
Organism: Elaeis guineensis; assembly: GCF_000442705.2. Classification (NCBI taxonomy): domain Eukaryota; kingdom Viridiplantae; phylum Streptophyta; class Magnoliopsida; order Arecales; family Arecaceae; genus Elaeis; species Elaeis guineensis. The sequence goes on along the minus strand of NC_025993.2, from coordinate 179,944,247 downwards.
CCCAGTCGAAGGCATGATGAAACTTCCTCAACGCCTCGGCCACCATGGGAGGAGCAGGGTACCTTGCATCGCGGCTGGTGAGAGAAATATGCACAATGGCTGTTCTGGCCAAAACTTGATATTTCTGACGACGATACTCCTCCACCGACAAGAATGCCGAGTTCTTCTCAGGCCTTCCGGGGATAAAAAGATTCTCGTTCTCCTCCATATTCCTTACTCTCACCCTGCAGCTCTTAGCACAGTGACCAATTCCACCATAGCTATGACAAACCATTGGATCCCTGCATTGTCTTTTAAAATGGCCGTATCCCCCGCATCTAAAGCAAGAGCCAATAGGGAATGGAATCTTTGGCCCAGGGCATCGTCGCCTCTTGTCACCATTACTGTTAACAGTATTTAGAGTCTTGAAAGAGCCTAACCTTTGGTTGTTGGGTTTAGTTGGGGCTTTAAACAGATCACTCCATGATTTATGGAAGCATGGCTGGTAGGAACTTGAACAGAACCATTGAAGTGTTGAGATGCATCCGAAGAGAAGCGGCCACGTGCAGATACCCCGGCCCAGAAATCTTTTATTTCAGCACCATTTCTGTGTCCGAGCGGCACTGCATTTGCACCAGTAAGGACAGGGATGTTCTCCCTTCCAACCCGCTCTGTAATCCAACTCCCTTGTCTCCCCAGATCAACTGACCGTCTTCCTTCAAACCCACTCTTGCCCACGCTTCTTCCGGCACCTCTTGCTCCTACTCCACCTCTATGTCGTCCTCTACCCTCAGCACCCCTCCAGCTTCGTCTTCCACCAACAGCGATCCATTCTCCAGGGACGTTCTCACCAGCCATTCGTCACAACTCCTTCCCGTCCCACACCAGCTCTTCTTGCTATAAATAAAATACTTATAAGTCAGAATAGATAAATACTTAAATCAAAATCCAACAAGTTTTTTTTTCCCCTTGTCCGTGAAAACCAAGAGTAATAAATTAGAGATATCACAAACATAAGCTTCAATGAAAAAAATGAGTGTCAAATATCAATTAATGGATTCAGCACGTAGCACCTAAGAAAGTTGAGACATCTGTATAGATTTAGATAAGGTTTTGAGTCCCGGCAAGACAGAGGGCAACCCAGCCATCTCATCCGATTCTTATAAAAAAATTGGATCGAGATAGGAGCGAGAAGGTGAGAGAGAGAGAGAGAAATGAATGGAAGATAGAAGAAAGAAATGAAAAAAAAAGAAAGAAGAAAGAAATGAAAGGAGAAGAAAAAGAAAGAAAGGAAAGAAGAAAGCAGGATGTTGGGTGGATGTCTGGTCAAAACATTATTTTTTTACATTTTTTAGTACCACACCACGTGATGCAGCAGGAAGAAAGAAGAAACAAAACAAAAAATAATCAAAAATATGTGGATCAGTCAAAAAAGGGCTCGCCTCTGCGGGACATGCAAACTTCACTATGAAAAATAATATTATAAGAAGAGATCTCACTCTCCACCCTCGTATATTCAATTTTTCTTTCACAGAAAATTCTCCCTCTTAAAAGCTCTCTCTCTAGGATGACCCCCTGAAGCGACAGCTATCCGCTATCTAGGAGCCGTACTCCTTCTTCTCTCAACGTCGCGTGCTCTCTCTCTTTATGGGTTCACGGCTTTCCACATGAAACCATCCGTGTCAGTGTCTCGCGTCCACAGGTTACCAAGCACGGATCTTCTCTCATAAAAAATCAAGCCACACCCTCTCTGTTGGTATACAGGCGTTTTATAGGATTAAACACGTCTTGGATTAGGATTAGGAATCCTAATCAAGTCCAAACAACGCCCAGAAACCTCCTCAAACTGTTGGATCAAGACCGCAACGTCCCAAAGCCATCCGATCACGATCGGTCCATGAAATAGTACCGTGGATCGTGCGAAATGCATGGAAAATGCCCACGCGGTCCACACGCCCTGCCGTGGACCACCCGATCCACCGTGGACCGAGGTACACGGGCTGTTGAGCCCGCCGTGCATGCGCATGGGCCTGGGCCTGCCCGCGCCCCGCGCGCTCAAACCTGGGACGGCCCATGCGCCCGAGCTTCGGTCGGGTCCACTCGCTGGGCTGTGCCCTGCGCATGCTGCCGCGCACTGGGCTGCGCCCCGCTGCACTGCCGCCGCTCCGCCGGCAATCCTCCACCACCTCGAGTTTCGTGCCGATTTCAAACGCGCGTATCTCCTCCGTCTAAGCTTCGTTTGAGGTGATCTTGATCTCGTTGGACTCCGTTTTTCATCGCGGACCTCACTGTAGGCTCAATATGGACCGAATCTCAAAGTATCAAATCTTAATAAAGAAAAACAAGAAGAAAAGGGAAAGAAAAAAAGAAGAGAGAATAAAAGAAGGAAGCAAAAGAAAAAAGAGGAGAAAGAAAAAAGAAGAAAAAAGAAAGGAAGAAAAGAAGGGAGTAGAAAAAGAAAGAAAGGAGGGAAAGAGGAAGAAAGAAAAGAAGGGAGAAGAAAAAGAAGGAAAGAAAGAGGAAAGAAAGAATAAAGAAGGAGAAAAAGAAAGAAAGGAAGGAAGCAATGAAAGAAGGAAGAAATGAAAGAACAAAAAAAGAAGCAAACATGAAAGAACAAAAAAGAAGCAAACAAGAAACACAAAGAAATAAGGGAAAGAAGAAGGGGAGGGAAATGGGTACCTACCGAGATGCTTAACTAGGATGGCTGCCAAGATAGGTGGGAGAGCAGAGAGTCCCATTCCATAGAGGAACCAAGGCATCCTTGTATACGAGATTTAAAACATTAGACTTAGATTCAATATAGTTCGAACTACAATTTTTCATAAGAAAAATAATGATGTTTGGATATTATAGCCATCAACTTTGATATAGTTTGATTTAGTGAATGCACTCATGCAGATCCTTTCTTTTTTATGGACTAATGGAACTTGTTTGGTGTAGTTCATATATATTGAATACTGTTTTGTCAAAGCTAATTTTTGACAATATATATATAAAGAACAGTGAAATAGAAGATATTTTTTATCATGTAGACACCCAATACAAATTTTAAAATTGTCTTTCTCAGCTTGATGAAAAGACTGGATTCATTTTGTACAAGGTAGTAGAAACAGGATCTTTTCATGATGGATGAGAAGAGAGGGAAAGCTTTGAAGACATATCTACAGATACCTAGTTATGATTTAAAATGATATTGAGTAGTTCTCCACAAAAATATTAACAAATGCTGCAGGATATATCCACAACTACCTAGTTATGATTTAAAATGATATTGAGTAGTTCTTCACTAAAATATTAACAAATGCTGCAGGATATATCTACAAATGCCTGGTAATGATTTAAAATGATATTGAGTAGTTTTTCACAAAAATATTAACAAATGCTGCAGGATTTTGATTCGTCATTATTAAGGAAGGATGATAAAAGAAATCTCAATGGATGAAAATATTTTATTTTTATATAGGATACTTATCAAGTTGATGCTTAGAGAACTTCAATAGGTGCTTTAAGTGTTTGCTGTCTGATTAAGTGTACGTGGAAGTAGGAAAGGGTTCTCAGGAATGTTGCTATTGAAAAGGCTGTGTTGTTTTCACTGATATCAAAGTAAATCAAAAAGATGCAGGTGAAAAAATGCATTTTTATCATTACATGGGATACTAAAGTGGTGTAAGACATCCAGGAGTGAAGATTACAGAATGACATGCACTTTAGTAGCTAATATACTTATAGGCTACTAATCTTTTTCTAGGACTGCACAAAGAATTCCTTTGGAGGGCTGGAGGAATTTGGCATTGCTAGGTGGATGTCTGGTCAGGATACCATCTCTCAAGATCTTTTTGGTACTGCACGATGCAGGAGAAAAAAAGAAGAAATAAAATAGAAAATAATCAAAATACGTAGATCAGCCAAAAAAGGACTCATCTCCACAGGACATGCAAACTTCACTATGAGAAAAAAAATTTTACAAGAGGAGATCTCACCCTCAACTCTTGCATATCCAATTTCCCCTTCACAGAAAGTTCTTCTTCATAAAAGCTCTCTCTCTAAGAAGACCCTCCTAAACTTCTGAGGTGACCGGTATCCTCTGTCCAGGAGTCTCCTTGTTCTTTCTCTCCTCAACATCACGCGTCTCTCTCTTTTTCTCTATGGGTTCGGTCTCTGCTAAAGCCCGTGTGTGTCCATGAGATCATCGGCCACCACCCCTCTTCTGTTCATGTTCATAGCCTTTTAAAAGCTTGAAACATGACTTAGATTAGGTTTAGGACTCCTAATCAGGCCTATAAAACCCCCTTAACCGTCAGATTGAGATTGGGATCAACTCACTCCCTCCGATCGTACTTCGGTCCATGGAACAATGCCGTGAACCGCACGAAACGCGTGGGAAACACCAACGTGGTCCACAGACCCCTCTATGTATCGCCCGATCCATCGTGGACCGGGTTATCGGGCTCCCAGCGGGCGTCTAGGCCTGGGTCGTGCCCGCACGTGGGCTTGGGCTGCGCCCTGCGCGCTCGGGCCTGGGCCGACTCGTGCACCCTGCACGCCTGGGCCTGGGCCACGCCCCGCTGCACCCAGCCCGCGCTGCCGCGTGCTGGGCCGCACCACCACCGCTCCGCTAGCCCACCACCGGCAGTCCTCCGTTGCTTTGAGATCCGTGCCAACTTCTCTAGGCATATCTTCTCTGTCCGAGCTCCGTTTGAGGTGATCTTGGTCTCGTTGGACTCCGTTTTATCGCGGACCTCACTGTGAGCTC